>NC_091058.1:127673562-127976592 GCF_000393655.2 Nicotiana sylvestris | reverse complement strand
TATTTAATGTTACTACAGATTTTGTTTCCTTTCTTTATCTCTGAAATGTTAGCACAAAAATTCCTCGAGATTTGTTTACTTAATCTCGGGAATCTTTAACCAATGCAATTACCCATCCAGCTCATTCATCGCAGAATATATGTTCTTCTTCTGAACTTTTCTTTCCATATCAATATACATTACAATCTTTGATTGATCTCTTTCCATCCACTGCTGTAAAAACTATTCTTTTTGACTACCCAAAATCAATTTTTGGGCTGGTTTTTCAACAATGGGTTGTAGGAATTCGAAGCCGAATGTATGCCAAAAATGCCAGACGCACTATTCTCCAGTGCACCGAAGCTACTCAATGTCTAAAGATTTTCCTACTGATACAAACACTAATGGTAGCTTTCATCTGGTCTCTCTCACTTCCTCAACATTAGGATCTTTGAGGCTTGATCCACTGAACAAAAGTATCAAAGATGATCATTCGTTGTTCGAAAAAGGTGGCAGCGATGAAGGGAAGATTTATAAAGAAGAGTTCGAAATGGGGTTGATTGAGGCAAAGACATGGTCCCAAATGATCAATGAGAAAATCCCCAAAGTGGTTCCTAAGACGCCCATTGCAACTCCTCCTGGCGAGCCGGAGGGTGTCAATGTTTGGGAATTGATGAAAGATTTGGAAGATATTGATCCTCTTAAATCGCCTCATCATGTTCGTAGCTTTTCTTTCCATGTCTTTCCAGATCCTTATGATCATCAGCTTACTCCCAGACTGAAATCAAACTATGAAGTAACAGAGTATAGATTGGTGCAACATGGTAAAGACAAACTGGTTGTTTACTTCACAAGCGTAAGAGGGGTGAGGAAAACGTACGAGGATTGTTGTCATGTTCGGATGATTTTGAAGGGATTAGGTGTTAAGATCGACGAAAGAGACGTATCAATGCACGCAGAGTTCAAGGAGGAGTTGAGAGAGTTATTAGGAGAGGAATATAGCGGTAGGGGTTTGCCTAGGGTATTTCTTGGGAGAAAATACATCGGTGGGGTTGATGAAATATGCAGAATGCATGAAGATGGGCAGCTTGAGAAGGTAGTAGAAAGCTGCGAAAAGGCAGAAGATGGAGTTTGCGAGGCCTGTGGAGATATGAGGTTTGTGCCATGTGAAACATGCTATGGGAGTTGTAAAGTATACTATGAAGCAGAGTATGATGAAGAAGATGAGTGTGGCTTCCAACGATGCCCAGATTGTAATGAGAATGGACTAATACGATGTCCAATTTGTTGTGATTAGCTTTCATCAGTTTTATGGTGCTCTCAAGTTCAGGTGCTTGCTGTGGATTCTCACATGACCAGCTTTGTATTACAAAGATAAAGATGAGCGGCCAAGGTTAGCCTAAACTAATAGGTACAAGCGGATCAAACGCGGTTTTTACGGGTTCAACTGAACCCATTGTTTTCCTCTCTATGTATACATATGCAAAAGAACTTAAAACATGTACATAGATCATACGCATTCTAAACCCAGAGACTCTTAGATCTTGAACTCTCTGCTGATGGGCAAGGTTCAAGCACCAAAACTGATACGAATATCAGTTAGCCACCAGATTATCCCACTATCCAGCACAATAGTACCAGTAGTGGAAGAGTAGTAGGACTTATCCAACAACAAGACATGATTGAAAAGGTTCAAACAATGGCTTTTGCAGCATTTGGCAGAAAATGGAGTCCAGTTTGTTTGATGGATTACGAAGCTGTACTAAGCAGAGGCAACTTGACAGTAGTTCTGATAATGCTGTATTCTGGGCCGGGCTCGGGCCTAAATGGGCCAAACGGGCCGGGCTTAACGGGCATGGGCTTAGCGGGCCTGGGTTCTGGCGGTCTAGGGCTTCGTGGGCTCAACGGGTGGAACCAGCCCGTGACGGGCCTAAGCCCATATGGTCCTGGGCTAAACGGGCCGGGCCGTGGGCCTAACGGGCTTTTTTATTTCCGTGCTTTTTTTTTAAATTTTTTTTGTTTAAGGCAATTTCTTGTAAACCATATCATGGCTATATAAAATATATATATATGTAGAAATCTAATTATTAAAGTGTTTGACGAAAAAGTAAAATAACAAAACAATAGTAATACTAAATTGTCATGCATAATAAATTAATAAGAAAGTACAACATGAAGCATAAATACGTCTAATAATTTTAAAATAACACAAATTGTTGAAAAATCTTAAAGACGAATTTGCGGATAAATACCATCAACACAATACGTTATATGCCTCCTTAAAATGCCTGTGGTACACCCTGAACGAAAATTTAAGACTCTTCCACAGTTCTTGCATTTTAATATTTGGCCTTCTTCATTTTCTTCAAGCACTTCATAGTAGTGCGAAACAAATAAGCGCACTCTTTCCGAACGAGGCATGATGTAACTTGAAAATTAAGATTGAGACTTGAAGTCTTGAAAATTGGAGATTGAGATATTGAGAGAAATTTAGATTGAGAAATGAGTATTGAGTATTGAGTATTGAAATGAAGAAGAGGGAGGGGGGTATGTATAGTGTTAGAGAAGGTAAGTTTTGTAAATTGGAAAAAAAAATAGTTATTTGTGCAATATGGCCGTTGGTGGTCATTGGGGATGGGGCCCTCATTTTGAATTTTGAAAAATCTTGTTTTGTAGTATATATATATAGTATACTAGTATAGTATACTATATATAGTATTTATGTATATATATTTCCAAATATAATTTCTTATAATGTTTTGTAGTATATATATATATATATATATATATATATATATATATATAGATTTTCTTGTAGTATATATTGTATGTTATGTATATATATTACCTTATATATTTTCTTGTAGTATATATTGTATGTTATGTATATATCTTCTCTTATATATTTTCTTGTAGTATATATTGTATGTTATGTATATATATTATAGCTTATAAATAATTGCAAGTTAAAGACAAAAAAATATTGCAAAAAGATATTTAAGGGCATGTCTTATAATTTTTATTACCAAAAATGGCATATCTTTCTTAGTCTTCCTCCCCCAATGGAATGAGCACAGCAAGGTACTAATACCACCATTAAAAGGGAAAAAACTAAAAGAAGATATGTCAAAGTACAAGTTACACCATAATCTACGTTGCATCTCTAACAAATTTCATAAATCCTTCAAGGTTCGGAGGAGGTTGCGTTGGTGGTGGGGGAAAAGAAACTTGTTCATCACCACTTCCGGGCGAAGCAGCATCCTCCGCAAGTTCCTCCATCATTTCTTCATAAGCTTCATCTATCGCCGGTTGTGATTCCGCAATTCCAAAGTTTCTTCTTTCCGAGCGGATCCAATCTCTGAACAGTACAAGATTTTTCCAAGCTCTCCCTCATTGACGCTCTATGATCACCTATTTGAAGTCTTGCTTGACTGAAAGCGCTCTCTGATGCAACAGTTGAAGCTTGAATAGATAAAATATCCTGAGCCATCCTTGCAAGAACGGGAAAATATTTTTCCCTTGCCTTCCACCATTCCAAAAGATCAAAAGTGCTGTCTGGATTCTTCTTTTCAAGTCCCTGCGACAAATAAACTTGAAGCTCATTTAGATGTGAAGTTTCATCATAATTATCACCTTGAGAACCCCTGAACTCCGTCCAAGATTTAAGTGCTTTTAAGCCCGCAGCTCTTTTAGGCGATTGTGAACTAGACGAAGTAGGGGTTGGAACATTTGGCCTAGCATGCTCTAAGGCAAGTTGATAATCATTATAAATTGTTTGAGCATTAATTTTAATTGAGGCTTTTGCATCTGCAAGTGTAGCAAATTCCTCATTTGAAAGATCTAAAGCCTTATAAATATTTGAGTACCAAAAATGAGGACCTCCTAATTTCATTGTAGGATTTAACATTGCAGCAACACCATAAATAGGAGGGATAGGGAAAAAATATTTTTTAAACTTTTCTTTCATTGCATTTATAGCAAGTTGATAAATTTCCCCACCCTCCGAAAATTCAACAAACAAATCACATAGTGCTGCAATATAAACTAAACAGTTTGAAATAGTAGGATAATATTGCCCAGAAAATGCATTTGTAGCAATTTGAAAATGTTTCTAAAAAATCTATAAGAATTTTAACATTCGTCCAATCTTGAGTAGTAAGCATTTCATCATCATCCTCACCACCTACCCGAGCATTAAACGTTGCATTAATTGGGTTTCTATATTCATATGCAACTACTAAACTTTCGTACATACAATTCCATCTAGTCGGGCAAGCTTTAGGAACCTTTCTTTCTCTAAGGCCATATTCATCACATTTTTTAAAATATTCTCTAAGTCTACTTCTACGGTTTGAATAAAAAAGCCAATTAAGAGCCATTCTAACCTTTTCAATTTCTAAATTTAAAATTCGCATACCATCACCGACAATTAAATGATGAATATGACAAATACATCTAACATGGAATATATCCCTAAATGCAGGATTTAGTGTTGTTGTAAGTATGCCTATAGCACTAGTGTTACTAGCAGCATTATCCATAGAAATTGTCATTATTTTATCTCTAAAGCAAAAATATCTACAAATATCTGCAACAGTGTTAGCTATAAACTTACCTGTGTGACATGAATTAATTATTCTATACGCAATAATGCGTTTTTGCATTGTCCACTCCTCATCTATCCAATGACTTGTAACAGTTAGATAATCACAATCATTACCACTTCTACCAATATCAGTAGTAATAGAAATCCGATTACTTATATGAGTAAATAAATACCGCAAATATTGTTCATATTCATGTTTATATTTATAAATATCGCTCTTAACTGTTGCGCGAGGCCAACCTTTATAAGTAGGATTAAAAACTCTTCTAATATAATGCACCCAATTAGGATTAGAAGGAAAAGAATAGGGTAAGCACATAACGGTAACCATCTTTGCTAATTCTTCACGATCTCTATTTGGATCGTAATATAAAATACCTCCGGTCACAGTGTTAATTCCTGGTTGAACTAGATTTGAACCTGTATTAGGGTTAACATGAGAATCTACATGTGTTCCCTCTAGCTGCGCTTTTATTTGTAAATATCTAACTTTATCTCTAGGGTGTGTTTTTATGTGCCTAGTCAAACTACCCGTGCCGCTACGGTCTCCAGTATATTTATGCGCCAGTAATTTCCCACATTTTTTACACTTAGCCTTATTTTGTTCTCTTACTTGAGTAAAAAAATTCCAAACTAATGATGTTTCTAGGCGTTTAGGAGGTTGTCTATTAAAATTAGGGGTTTCTACAGGTGGGGCGGGCGGTACATCAGTTGGGTTATTAACATGACTAGTAGGTGTATCATCTAAATCCGGTTGAGTTTCATCTTCATCCTCATTTTCCTCATCATTTTCAAAGATAGTTTGATTAGGATAAAGAGCATTCATAGTTTCATCATCTAAATTTTGACCTGGTGCAACATTATGACAAAATTGACTACCGGAAAATTGAAAACAGGGGTTATCACTATCAAGAATAATAGGAGCAGCAGGACGTCTATCACGTCTGGGTCGGGGAGCCGGGGGAAGGGTAGTAGGTTGGCCACTACTTTCACCAGTTTTAGCTTTACCCTTACCACCAAAAATATTTTTCAAAGAAAATGTCATATTAATTATAATTATACTAAATAAAACTAACAAAACTATAATATTAAAACTTAAGAGTTGGAACGCGTTTACCGAATTGCCGAACAACTTCTTGAAAATTGAAAATCGTTGAAGACTTGAATACTTCAATTCACCAACTTCACAATTTTTCACGAAATTTCAACAATAAAATAAGCAATGAGATTGAGAGAGATTGATGAATTGGTGAGTAAAAATGAAAGAATGAGGGGGTATTTATAGTTGAGAATTGGGAAAAAGTGTAATTATATAAAGTTTGGGGTTAAAATAAAATTTGGGGGCCAAATGACTATTTTTGAAAGTTCTAAACGGTCAAAATTGCAGCCCAACGGCTACTTTTTTAATTTTTGACCGTTGCTATTTTTTTTTAAAACAAAAAATTTTTTAAAAATAGCCGTTAGGCCCGGTAAGACCGACCCAGGTCCGCCAGGCGGTCTCGAGCTTAGCGGTCCCGGGCTCATGGGCTATTTTATCATACCCGGCCCACCCCGGGCTTTTTGCACCATTAAGGACCGGCCCACCAGGCCCATTTAGCCCGTTAGGACCGCGGGCCCAGTCCGGTCCTGGTCCCAGCCCGGCCCACCATACAACACTAAGTTCTGAGGACTTTAAACCACATGAAAGTAACAATCTCTTCCCCCATTTTTCCCACTCTAATGTGGTCTGATCTTTCTCCGGACATCGCGGATAGCTGGAGCTTAGTGTTCCGGGCTGTCCTTTTCTCCGGCACACTCAAAGCAATAGTGTGCTTACAACTCCACAATGAAGCAAGTTAACTTTGCCAATAGCACGTATCATTTGTATCATTAAAGAATGACTAATACCAGCTTACTGAAAAACATGACATTGATGATCAACTTGCAATGCAGGCAAGCGTATTAGTTACTCCACATTGTACTTCCACGAGGAAAAGAAATCAAATCGATTGATTGCAAAATATCAACATGTCACCACAATGTATTAATCATATTTAGATCATGTAGCCCACTCTCATTTGAACACCGCAAACTACTTTATCTAGCTAAAACTTTTAATATTCACATTCATGTAAAATCTCAAGTCTCCATGAAAAGCTTAAACCTTGGAACAACTCCATATTGGCATTGTTGCGTCAACCCTATTTACCTCTTTAGTCCATTTGCAGAGGAACTGTTTCTTTTTTGACACCATTATTACCCAAGTCAGCAGCCACCTTGGCAGCCCGATTCAGAGCATCTGAAACCCAAAGAGCTCCCTTGGAGAAGTAACTACTGTTAACCACAGTAGTTGCAGCAGCTACGGCTGTTTTCCCTGTAAAAGACACAGCGGACATGGTAAGTTCAGAAAGATGGTACTTCTCGTCCACGGATTTTACAGTCTCCATGCCAGACTGAATTCTATCAGTAAGCCCCACTCTCTTGCTGAGCTCTGCCCCCTTTGCTACTGCGGTGGATGAGACCTGATATGATTCATCAAATGCTTTAGCTTTGGTTAGCGCATCCTTACTTAGTTCATATCCCTTCACTATCATGGTTTCAACTACGTGCTGTGCCATGGTCACAGCTTCTCCAGGAGTTGAAATGAACTCATTTGTGTGAGTGACCTGCTAGTTTACATCATAATTTCATCAACAACATCAGGAAAGCTGCAGCATAAAGAGAACCCCTGGAAAGTGGAAATAGGGGAACAAAAAATAAAAGAAAGACTGTTTGGATGGAGAAGTGGGTTGGTAAAGAAGTGCTTTGTTCTGACATCTCAACTGACATACTTCTGCCAATAGAATTTATAGCTTTCCGAGTGAACTTTTCCCAAAACAATTAAAAAGAATCAACCTGATCTTTTGGAAACTAAATTATTGTGACAATACAGAAATACTTTTACCAAGACAAGGATAACAAAAGGAAATGAAGACCAGTAAAGCTTATACTCCCTCCATTTCAATTTATGTGAACCTATTTCCTTTTTAATCCGTGCCAAAAAGAATGACCCCTTTCCATATCTAGAAACAATTTACCTTTATGCAATAATTTATAGTCACACAAAATATATGTACCTCATTTTACACCACAAATTCAAAAGTCTTCTCTTTTTTCTTAAACTTCGTGCTCAGTCAAATAGGTTCACATAAATTGAAACGGAGGTAGTATTAACTAAGTATCCTCAGCTCTAGAGCTCAACGAAAAACTGCTATGCATGAGGAGCTCAGTTCACAAACTGGATACTCTTTGCCGTGTGAGCTATCCCCTCGCAAATGAGTCCTTAGGGGCTGTCTCCTATTACTTTACCCATGAATTATATAAAATTTATTTACATTTAACCTCATGGACAAGCAATAAGAGAGTTGATTGTCCAGAAAAAACAAGGCAAACTTTAATTAAAAAAGAGATCAAACGCAAAAAACTACCGCATAGCTGCTTCCATTCTCCACCTTATCCCTAGAGTTATTCCAAGGATCATATTCATCTATTTGTGCTTCCAAGCGAGATACACGAACACATTGATCTAATATAGTGGATCCCTGAATCAAGGTTAACAAAGTTAAGAATTTATCTGACACATAATATCATGTATAAATTTAGTGAATGTATAGCAGCTAAGAAATAATTCTAGCACTTATATTTGATGTGCATATGTATAATTAAAATAGAGAGAACAAGACAAGGAAGAAGAAGAGCACAAGGATAGCACACAGAGCTATTTAAAAAGAATTTCCAGAGTTGCGCAAGCTGTTAATTTATGTTCAGCTAGTAATCAAAAGGCTAGTACACTTACAAGTGGAGAAAAACAAGAGACCAATCAAAATTAGAAGTTCAAACAATATAAAGCAAATTGACGTCTAACTACTTAGGAATCTAGATATAAATACAAATATAGTATTTTCTTTCAATGACGCTTCTAAAAGTGGAGTTTAGCAAGCTACTGCTAGCTCCTATTTTGGTAGGTAATTGACTACCTCTCTCTGTTAAAACAGAGAATTTAAAAGCTTTGAAGGAGACAGTAAGAAGAAACCTAACAAACATCATTCCGAGATTTTACTGGTTAATTTTAACTTTTATAGAAGTTGCTGAAGACGATCCTATTGATGTACATCTTGGTGGTATCAGAAGTATAAACTTGACCCAATAGCACGTAAACATGCAGCATTAAACATTTTACATAATTCACCTTGCCGTTTATTTCTGCGAAATAGAACTATCCTAATAATGGAGTAAAGCAGAAACTTACACTAAGTAATATAGCATTTTCCAGCGCATAAGTATCTTCGAACGTAACATAGGCTATAGAAGCATATTCGCTCAATCTGCATTCAGTAAAGGCAACTATTAAAATCAGGAAAGGGTAAACATCGTCCAGTTTGTTCATACAACTAATTAATGAAAGCATCAAGCTATCTGTCTCTGTTCCTTTCTTTAAAGTTTAAACATTCTACTGACTAATAAAGTCTGGGATGCCTTATAGTGAGTATCAGGACATACATCATATCCTTCACTGAACACAAGAGGCACATGCACATGGGTTTGCTAATGACATTATCAGATGCATGACCTTGTTCTCTCTACTGCAAACGTCTCAGAAATATCAACCATAATAGAATCACATACTCGCTTCTTGACATTTCAATATTCGATATATTCAGAAGTAACAGGGGAAAAAAGCGGCAAGTTGTGTCTTATTTGACATAGTTCATAAGACACAGTTGCAGTACGCCATGCAAACATAATAATATTGATTAGGTATTCAGCCAGTAACTCTCAAATTATAGAGCAATTCTGGAAACAAATTAAATCACCAAGAAAAAGTTTACAGCACCAACAATAATCAGCTCGAAATCACAACTATGCTGTAGCAGAAACTGCAGACTCAAAACGAATGAAAAGCTACCTGATGATCTCTACTAGTTCAATTTCACCACAGTGAGAGAAAAATTCATAGACATCTTTCTCCGTAGCTTTGGGAGAAAGACTTGTGACTTCCGCAGCGTAATGACCCAGATACATGGATATAGACACAGTTCAAACTCCCAAAATAAAGGTGAATTTACCTGATTAAATCAAGAATACAAATCATTCAGAGCTTCTGAAAGAACTGATATAAGCTAAACATAAAAGTTAAACAAAGTCCATCAATATCCATCACCACATTAATACTTGTTAATTCATGGCTAATGAAGGCCACATTTAAAGAAGGAATACTGCAAATGCTAAACTTCCATATTTGCAGATACTAGTTTCCTACGAGTATTCGCAAATGCTGACTTTCAATATTTGAATTTCAAGTGAAATATAAAAGTATTCGTCTGGAGATGCAATTTAAGGGAAATACTAGTCTTCGTACCATCATAAATCTTCAAGTTTTTTTCTAAGCAAGTTCACCGCTAAACACAAAATCAACTTCCAAAATTTTTTTATCAACTTCAAATTCAACTATTCCTTTTTCTTTTCAAAATTGTGCAAATGCCTACTAAACAATTTGACCTTGAAGAGAAATTAGGCGTTCTAACAAAAGCATAGATTTTCTAAATCTCATACAGTCATATTTACAAGAATAATTCACGAATAAAATCGGAAGGTGAAAAGTTCATAGAATTGGAGATAATACATACTTATTAGGGTAAAGCGAAGGGATTTCAGTACTCAGAATCCGTACCTTAAAAGGAGGAAAGATTGAATTTACAAATGCATATAGAGTTCAATAAACAAACAGAAGAATATTTATTGGAATTGGAAAAATGATACGAATCAGAATTTACCTAATAATGTGGTCAACGGAATGTAGCAAGGGCCAACTGTTTGCTTGCGAGTTGCGGCCTTTAAAAGGGCTCTCGACCTGTTGGCATCTCTGACGCGCAAATGCAGCCGTGATACAATCAACTCTTATACTATAGAAGTTCTATATTAATATACCCTCTTGTATTTAAAATAAAGCAAGTATGTCCCTATATTATGGATATATTCAATATAAATATTAACTTGAGTGATATTTTCATTTTGCTAAGGTGAATAATTAGGTTACAGTCACAAAAATTATGTATTTAGTTATATAACATTTAAGACGGACAATAAACATTTATTCAATAATAGATGATAAACATAAACATGTATCTTTCAAAACATTTAAATGGGAAATGACTCACAAATCACTTAATAAGATGTACCAATAATATTAATAACTCTATTGGATGTTAAACACGTACACAATTTGTATTTTCTAAATTATAATATTTTGCATAGAATATAACCCTTCAAAGATTTATTTATATTCCGCTTTTACAAAATTATCTTTAGTATAACTTATTTTAAAATCTTACCTTTTTAATTAAAGGGATTTTTACATTCCTATGCTATATAGTAAACTATATTACTCTTCATGCTTAACGTTTAATATAATTACCTTTTATATACCTAATTACCATTTATGTACATTTTAGAAGTTTTAATGGTATTAATCAATCTCCTAATTGAACTCTACCTATATTCCCATTCCCCCCAAGTTTCTATCTCCAAATCCCATCTCCTCACCCACGTATCAAACCACACCCCACGATTTCCTCTTCAATCACCCACTATTTTCTCTTCTAAAACCAGCGAAAATCTGTAACCCCTCCACCATTGACAACTATTAAAAACCTTTGAAGCTTTGAATTCGAATTTGGATTTTCAAAAGATATTGTTTGTTTAGATTGGATGTTGTTGCAAAGAATTGAGAATTCTCTCTACGTCACTCTCTATCTCTCAATCCCAAATTTCAGTAATATAAAGCAAAGGAAAAGAGAGCAGCAATTCCACCATTGACCGCCATTAAAAAACTTTGAAGCTTTGAATTTGAATTTGGGTTTTCAAAAATCATTATTTGTTTGGATTGGGTGTTGTTGCAAATAATTGAGAATATGGATTGGAGTTTATATCTCCATTTTGAGGGGTTTTGGTGAAGATTAGACTTGGTTTTGGCTGAATTTCAGATTGAAACTCGAAGAAGAAAAAGAAGAAGAAGACATGACATACATTATATTGCAGAAATTGTAGAAAAATTGTATTCTGTTGTTTATTTATTTTTCTTTTATTCATTTAACTATTGTATGAAAGTTTAACAATATTGTATAAAAAATATATTTAAGTTGTATGATATTGTAGTTGTATATAATTGAGTAGAAATAATGTACGAAAATTGTAGATAAGTTGTATAATATATAATTAGTTGTATGAAATTTGTTTTTACTATGTAAAAATTGTATTTAAGTGGTATTATATTGTAGTTGTATATAATTGAGTAGAAATAATGTATGAAAATTGTAGATAAGTTGTATAATATATAATTAGTTGTATGAAATTTGTTTTTACTATGTATAAATCAGATACAAAATATACAAAAGACATATTGTATAAAATTTGTATTTAAGTTGTATGTTATTGTAGTTGTATTTAACTGGTTAGAAATAATGTGTGAAAGTTGTAGATAAGTTGTATGCCAACCTCAGTATTTTACATTTTAATTTTATGAATTGTATGATAACCATGTATAATGAATAATCCACGAGAGTTTGATTCATTATTACATTTCATGTCCTACCAATAGTTTTACTTTTGGTATATGTATCACTTATCTGTGAGTTGCTTCTTGATACACGTGATATTTTGAAGAAATAGAAATCAAAATTTAATTTCGCATATGTGTATCAAATCAATAGTGTGATACCAAAATAATACTGACATCAAAGAAATTAGTACTGTGGGACGAATTCCTTCTTTCAAATATCAGCGTAAAGCCTAATTTCTTTAATCCTCTTTTTTAAAATCACCTTCCCCTTTTGTTACCTTTTCTCTTTTCCAACATTTTATGGCCATGGCGGCATCCACCGACAGTGACATGAATGAAGAAGAAGTTAATTTATTACATCATGATATTCCAGCAATGAATATTGGTCCTGCTACTTCCAATTACCGAGATAAACTACTCACGCACACAAATGATCTTTATGACGGCACCTCTCAATCCCTTGCTCAAAACTTTCAACACCTTGATTTAACTGATGAAAATATAATCCCTCCAGCCATCCACACTGTACATAGGACCTAGAGCGTGGGATAGGTATTAATTAGATATAGGGGAACTTACACTTGGAATTAGATTCTGAACTAATTAATTCACTTTTCAAAAGAAAAGGTTTAATTAGAGCCTAATGATAGTATTCTTAGAGAATTGATCGAACTGTAACTCACCGACAGAGTTAGAAGGTGGAGAAAGACAGAATCTGGAGAGAAGAGGGGAGAGAGGAGGGAAAAAAAGGAAAATGATGTAACTAAATCCTTTAATTGAAGACACTAATAATGGATTGAGAGTCTTTTAAGGTATAATGTATATATTTTGTAAACAAAACTTGTGTAGGTAGGGTAATTTACTAAACATTAACATTTAGGGTAATAAAGTTTTCAATAGTGTATAGGAATGAAAAAAATTCTTAATGAAATTATGTACAACTTTTCATCTCCTAAAAACTCTCCCTTGAGATTCTCTCTCACTTAAAAGATATTTCTTTCTCATTCTTTTGTAATCACTTTTTCTATGTAAATATAATAATATATATTTTATTATATACATTTAATCATATATACATTATATTTTGTTTCCCTCAAATTTGCTTCTTCTTTATTTCCCCATCAGTGGAAACGTGTTTACACCACTTTCTTTTTATAATATATATATATATATATATATATATATATATATATATATATATATAACCTTCTACAAGTATACAAGAGACGCATACCAACTACGGCTAGTACCTATTTTTAGGGAATATTGAGCATTTGTTATGAGGTAGTGTTGTAATGGTAACCTAATATGTATATACTAATAATTAATAATTAACAAATTGGAGAACATTTAGGGCCAAACTATACGCTTATACCCCTTAAATAGGAAAAATTCCATATGTTTCAAATATACTTCATCTAACACATTTCCCTTAAATAGGTATAGTTACCATATTTTTAGAGTATATTTTTAACATATATATGTCGTACAATTTGTAATTCAAAAGAAAGTTGTATATTATGGAATATTTTAAAAATCCTTAAGTAACTATGAAAATTTCCCAAGTTGGATGTCGTTCATTTTGGTGGAAGATTTTCATTATATAATGGGTTTAATAGTTTTCTATTCTAAGATTCCTTTTCTTATACACCTGTATACGGCAAAAATCAAAGGGTCCGATTTTGTGACCGCTGAGGCACCTCGTAAATATCGTCCCCAGAAGGCTCGAAGTTCAGCTTGGGGTCGATTCTGAGGGTTCTCAATGATCAACCTCGAGGTAATGCAAATCAGCAGCTATGATGGAATAACGGGAAGTTTCCAAGGCATACGATTAAAGCTGACCAAGACTCTTAGGCTAGTTCAAGCCCGTACCGTGGTATTAAATGGTTGTACCAGCCATATATCTTTATAATAAATGTACTTGTACTATTTTGGGATTCCCTGATATATAAAGGGGATCATTGTCATTTTGTAAGACTCTCCTCATACTTACAACATTCAATACAAGAACATTCTCTCTACTTTCTAACTTAAACATATTCTCTTGATTTCATTACTTACATTTATTGCTTACATTTGTTGTGTTCTATTTATTGTTCTTCATTTATTGCTCATTATTGGATATAAAGAGCCTTCATCAAAGCTCTCTATATTGTTAGTCTTTCATCGACTGCCCATAGCTCAGTGCCGAGCTCGACCTCGAGGCCCCGTATAATCAGGCTCAAGGCCCCGATTCTCAGCCGCATGGTTTGCTTAAACATATTATTTTCAAACTCTTATCTTATTTCTTAATCTCATACTTAGCATCTATTGCCTAAAAACTAGCATAAAAACAAATCACGTATTTTTAGAACCACAAAATCAAATTTAATTGTAATTACCATTTTCAAGGTAAACAGTTTGGCGCCCACCGTGGGGATAAAAATAATAGTGATTGTTTTCTTGCTGGTTTACTACATAACGCAAGTTATCTTTCACAATTTTTCTTGTCCAAGAATCTTTGATTTCAGGTAAAAATGTCTAACTCAGTAAATGCATATGAAAACAACTGTCTTGAAGGCCATGGAGAGAATGGTGTAGCCGTTTCGGGTATTGGTGTACCACCACGCAACCCTGAGGACGCACCAGAGCTAATCCCTGCAGATGTGGTTTCACGTGATGCCCAATGCGTACGCCAAAGAGACCAATAAGAAGCTCAAAAAATCCTGGCTCGGGAGGAACAAGAGGTTAGCCTTCACGTTATTTTGAGATGTTGCAGGCACAACAACTGACAATTGCTCAACTGCAAAGCCACCAAAAAACCCCAAGTACAACGGCCCCGAAAACGGCCCCTCGAGCCGAACAGGAACCTGAAAGATCGAGTAACAATGGGTCAGCAGCCGACCCTACTATTATGAAGATGCTCGAAGACCTCACAAAGAGGATTAAGTCGGGCGAAAAGATGATAGAAGCCAACGAAAAAAAAGGTAGAGACCTACAACTCGAGGGTCGATCAGATCCCGAGCGCACCCTTATCCTGAAGGGTGTCGATTCGAAGAAATTCGTACAAAAACCATTCCCATCAGATGCCGCTCCAAAGCCCATCCCAAAGAAATTCAGAATGCCCGACCTACTGAAGTATAATGGAACCTCGGATCCTAACGAGCACGTCACAGCTTACACTTGTGCAGTAAAGGGAAATGATTTGAAGGACGACGAAATCGAATCCGTCCTGTTGAAGAAGTTTAGAGAAACACTTTCAAAAGGGGCCATGATGTGGTATCACAACCTAGCCCTAAATTCCATAGACTCATTTGCCATGTTGGCAGATTCTTTCATAAAGGCACATGTCGGTGTCGTCAAGGTGTCTAAAAGGAAATCCCACATCTTCAAAATCAGACAAAGGGAAAATGAGATGCTGCGGGAGTTTGTATCTCGCTTCCAAATGGAGCGGATGGAATTACCACCAGTCTCCAATGACTGGGTAGTGCAGGCCTTCACCCAAGGCTTGAATGAGAGAAGCTTAGTGGCTTCAAAGCAACTGAAGCAGAATTTGATTGAATACCTCGTCGTGACTTGGTCGGATGTCCACAACCGGTATCAGTCAAAGATTAGGGTCGAGGAAGACTAATTGGGAGCCCCATCGGGCTCGGTATATCCAAGAAGACTCCTGGCAAAAGAGACAAAGCCAAACAATGAAAGGTACCAACCATACACCGAAGATAGGAGAAATGCCCCAAGGCGCAACATACCCTGAAATGATCGAAGAACAGACCGAGGTCAGAATCCTCGAGGACTCGTGGGAAGGGTCGAATTAAATAGGCACACTGGACCGACGGAGACACCCCGCCTGTTGGAATACAACTTCAACGTTGACGTTTCAGACATCGTATCCGCCATCAGTAAGATCAGAGACACCAGGTGGCCAAGACCTGTACTATCAGATCCGTCGCAGAGGAACCCCAACTAGGTGTGTGAATTTCACGGCACACACGGTCATAGGACCAAAGATTGCAGATAGCTCCAAGAAGAAGTAGCCCGGCTACTTAGCAAAGGGCATCTCTGAGAGTTCCTTAGCGACCGAGCCAAAAACCATTTCCGGGGAAAAGAGGCAAATAAGAAGAATGAAACAGATGAGCCGCAACATGTCATCCATATGATCATGGGAGGAATCGACATCCCACAGGAGCCCACTATCAGAAGAACAAAAATATCCATCACCAGGGAAAAGTGAACTCGAGGTTACATACCCGAGGATGCTCTCACATTCAGCGACGAGGACATCGAGACCCTGTCTCAGCCTCATAATGACGCACTGGTAATCTCTTTTCTTGTGAATCCATTTCAAATTAAACGTGTACTTATGGATCCAGATAGCTCAGCCAACATTATCAGGCCGAGGGTGGTGGAGTAGCTCGGACTGCTTGACCAAATCGTGTCCGCCTCTCGAGTCTTCAACGGATTCAATATGGCGATCGAGACAACCAAAGGGGAAATCACCCTCCCGGTCAACGTGACCAGAACAACCCAAAATACCAAATTCCATGTCATTAATGGAGACATGAGGTACAACGCCTTCCTCGGAAGACCATGGATACACTGCATGAGAGTAGTACCATCAACCCTTCATCAAATGATGAAGTTCCCGACAAAGGATGGAATAAAAACTATGCACGGAGAACAGCACGCATCAAGAGAGATGTTTGCGGTGCATGACGTAACAGCGGCATCAACGCCTTTGTATCGAAGGAGCCACAGGATAAGCAAATGGTGAAGTAGCAATCACAAGACACATTCTCGGCTATACCCGAATAAAACAAGCAAAGGACCGTGTCGCGTACTCGGAGCAAAAGTTGCAAACATATCGAGGCTCGAAGTGCCATCACCACTAAGGTATGACCATCTCCCTTTGTATTTACATCTTACACTAACCTTTGTACAGATGTCCGATCAGAACAGTCGAAGTGTTGTCTAGCTCGAAGACCTTAAGGTTGCAAAGCATACGTTGCACCCTTTTCCTTTTATTAGGTTTTATCCTAAGAAGGGTTTTACCGACAAGGTTTTTAACGAGACAACATTTATATGCTACCTAAGGAAAATTTCACAAGTGTTCAAGGCTTCTCTTCAGTCAACCTCGAACACTGGGGGGGAATCCCCTCGGAAGATCACCTTCTCAAAGAAGTCAAGATAAGCCGAAAAGGGTCTTAGTAGGAAAATGATGTATCAGGTCAAACGGTCGAATGAACCGTGCTCGCGTAGAATAATTGAGCCCTTGACGACAAAAACATGTATACTTGTACCAAGTAATCAAAGAATATCTTTTCCTCCATCAAAACACTTTACACTTCAAAGAAGCACGCTACTTTAACAAGAAGCGGCTCCAAAGCTCGAAAATTTCCCGAACACTCGGGGACTGACGCCAAAACCTTGAGGCCACATGACCTTCGGGCCGGAAATTTCGAACTCGTAAGCCCTCAATGAGGCAATACCAAGTTTACAAGGAACAACTCCAGAAGCCAAGAAATATTCGATGACTTGGGGACTGTCGCTGACTGTCACCGCCATCGATTTGCCTATAAGACCCCATGCGGCAACCTCAGGATCATAGGACCTTCATAAGGTAAAACCAAATATGTAAGACCTTAAGCTAGGCATGAACCATACTTTTACCAAGTAACCAAATCTGTAAGACCTCAAGTAAGGCACGAACCATACTTATACCAAGTAACTTATTTGTAAGACATCAAGTAATGCACGATAAAATTTGTAAGACCTTACGAAAGGTATAATCCCGATCTTAAAGTTAAGGCTATATATCCGAACTTATAAGACCCCAAAAAAGGCATACCCTCGATATAAACGCCAAAACTACTTCACTCGGGGACTAAAAGGCTCCGGCCAAACACAGTGAATACAGTCACAAGGTTGTACCAGCCAAACTCACGCGACTCGGGGACGCCCGACCGTCGCTACAAAATCACAGGCCTTCAATTACTTCGAAAAAACTTCAAAAAGAACCGGTTAATCAGGATACCCTCAGCATAAGCAAAAAAGCTTCGATCATATCAGCCCAAACAATAGGCTTCAAAATAATTCAGCCGTCGAGCGACACCTCCCGATATGCTCAATTATCGCTACCTAACGACTCACAATCGAGGTTCTTATCGAACTGTCAAAGAGTTGGGCAAACAAAAAAACTTCAAAAAGTCTTTAGCGAGGGAAAATAAAGCCTACATAAGAGGTCGTACCGACCCAAAACATAAGAGCCACTATCACCAGCCTACACTAAGAGGTCGTACCGACCCAATATGTAAGAGCCACTATCGCCAGCCCATACTAAGAGGTCATACCGACCCAATGCGTAAGAGCCTAAGGGCCATCTTAAAAACTTAAGGGTCAATAAGCTCGAGTCGAAATTCGACTTGAAGACTGAGCCCGAAATAGTTAACTAAAAACGCCTAAGGGCAAATGCGTAAGAGCCCAGATGCTAGCCTATATTAGAGGTTGTACCGACCCAACACGTAAGAGCCTACGGGCCAGTCTAACAAGCCTCAGGGCCGATTTGCAATCCCAAAGGTCCTACCTCAAATGAAGGATAAGACCGAAAGGTTACCTTTTATACATATACATGAAAAAATGCAAAATCTCCATTTACAAAGTTCTCTAAGAACACTATACAAAGAATCAAATAGAAAAAGGCCTAATCTATTTTCCCCTCGGGGACTGCAGCCCCATCGGCCTCTTCTTCACTATCTTCGGCATCAGACAGGAGGAATTTGGAATCGTATTCATCCGCCCTGGCCTGCGCTATCTCTTCCGATGGATCGAAGCCCCTAGCGTGAATTTCTTCGAGGATTTACCTCTGAGATTTGCACCGGGCATATTCATTGTTTTTTCTCTCTCGATCGGAAGCACCTCTCAACTTTGCTCAAACCCCAGCAACATTTTTTAAATAGACGACCACTTTCTTGTCAGCCTTAGCCCGAATTTCTTCAGCTTTAGTTCTAGCGTCCACGACCTCGACCTTTATCTCCAAAAGTTGAGACTCGAGCCTTGCAATCCTGCTCGTCTGAACCAAGCCATTTTCACAGGCGTTCCGGAGCTGCACCTCGAGTGTAGAAACCTTGGCTAGAACATTCTTCTTGGCCACACCATGGACATCTATCTAAGCCCTTAGCTCGTTACACTTATGCTTAGCCTGGCCTAGGGCTGTGCATAATTTGGTAAATACTGAATTACCGTACCGAAACCGAAAATTTTGGTATTTGGTATACGGTATTTTGATATTTGGTATGGTATTTGGTTTAAGATTTTAAAAAAATTTGGTATTAGGTATGGTATTTTGTATTTTAAAATAAAATACCGAAATACTGATACCGTACCGAAATATATATATTATATTACACAAAACATATATTATAAATTATAACATAAATATAAAAATCTAAAATTTTACTTTTCTTTATTCTCTAAGTTCATCAATTAACTCTATACAAGTAACAAGACATTTCTAATGATCAAATATTCTTTTATGTACAATTTTCTCTATTTGGGTCGATTTTGCTAGTTTTGGACAAATTTTTTGTCAGCAAACATTTTCAGTTTTGTATTTTTGAGTACTTTAATTGAGAATATTAGAGTCTATAGCTCTATGCACTAATTAGTATTCAAACCGAATAAATCAAAGTTACCAAACCAAATAAGCCGAAACCGAAAAGAGAAAAACCAAAGCATACTGAATTTAATTTGGTACGGTATTGGTATAAGATTTTAAGAAATCGAATACCGAAAATACCGAATCGAAATGTCTAAATACCGTACCGTACCGACCGACGAACACCCCTTGCTTGGCCAACCTTGCCCCAAAGGCTTTCCAGATCCTCTGTCTTGCTCTGCAACTGAGGTATCAAAATATTAATCTCCGAGGATAGAAAAAGGAGCATGTACTCCCTCAAAATGAAGGTTACCTGCTTTTTAAGGTGGTTCTCGTAGTTCAGGCTTCGATTCGCCTCGTACCGAAGGTGCCTCAATTCTTTTCCCCTTTCATCACAAAGAAGCTTGAAGGATTTATCCCCATATAAGGCTTTCCTTAACCGGGCTTCACAGTGCAACAGCTCGGACTTGAGCCTGTCAAAGGTTATGAGAAAGAAGCTCAAAAAGAAAACAAAATGTAAAATCAGAAGATCAACGAAGTCGACCAAAGCTCACCGTAGAACAAAGCCGCTAAGCCTCCTTAAAGGTCGAGCATGCACCTGCTAGCCTGGTCTCACTAGCCCCAGTTGAATTGATCTCGGTGGGGGCACGGTCGCTCGAGACCCCGCTTGATTTAGGCGGCCCCTGGTCTCGAACATCCCTCGAATTACCTTCGATGGGGGCGAGGATAGTGGTTGAACACTTGTATCCCTTGAAGTACCTACGGTGGGAAATGAAAATGGCGACAAGAGAGAAACCACTTTTCTGAGGCTAAAAGCCTCAGATGCCACAGGATCAACAGATACATCTTCTTTGAGCCTTCGAGCAGGGCTTGCCTCGCTACGAGCACTCTCATCCTTCGAGGATCCCTTCCGTTTGTTTTCAGTCCTCGGCCCCAAAGCCGATAATTCTTCCTCCTCCCCGAGGGGGCATGGCCTTATCTCAAAAAAATCTCCAATGCTTGTGGTGACGGAGTTAGTACACATAAAAGAAAGTACCTTTCAAAGGAATCAAGCCACATACCACGTACCGTGATGTTTTGCCTCCCATCTTCCCTTGGACAGATCTCGCCACTTACGCTCATCGTAAGTCGAACAAGCTGCTAGTTTCCGAGACCAATCTGCCAGGTCGGGAACCTCGTGTGGCTTCCATGAGATTGATGCAAAAAGAAAAGAAAAGGAAAGGGAAACATCTTTACAGAGTCCGCCTTCACCATGGGCAAAAATAGTAAGAACACGATCGTGCCACTTACGTGTGAAATTCCATTTCTCAGGAAACGGAAGGAACTCTACGGGGCTAATTCCGCACTCGGACGATATGATTCATCCACCCTCGATCCCCGTCTTCTTCATTTCTAACAACAAAGGGCCGAATGGATCGATGTCATAAATTAATCAGGACTCGAAGATGCAAGGGCCGGTACAGTCTAAAAAGATGACTGAGGGTGAACTCGAGCCCGGCTTTATCTACAAAATACCTCACCATCAGCACTATCCTCCCAAATGACGGGTGAACCTGTGCCAGGGTAACCCGACATCTCCTACAAAATTCGAGCATGACTTTATCGAGGGGGACAAATGTAAAGGGGTATGTATACACGTTCAAAAACCCCTCGACATAAGCCATGATGCTCTCTTCCGAGGAAAGTACATGCAGTATCACTTTTTCTCCCCATCCGCAGTCTTTCCTAACTACCTCGAGGTGCTCCTCCCCTATTGAGGAAATAATCTCGATGCATGCTCCCAATGACCCTGAACATTGGGAGGTCTCTCTAATGCAAAGTCCCTCCTCATGACAAAGCGCCTCGAGGGTAGCTCACCAGATATCGGCGGTGTACCACCGACCGAGTGCGAAGTGGAGGTAGAACTCTCCTCTTCTTGGTGAATAGGTTTTGACATAGTAGCCATAGAAGATAAAAGCTTGAGCGAAAGCTTTTGGAATGGTAAGAGAACTAGCATAGAAAAGAGCTCTATAAGAGGGATAGTTACTCAAAGCAGCGGAGTCCTCAGACAAGAGATAAGCAAATGCATATATATAGAGCAAGCAACGACTGTTCGCCTATCTTGAGGGCCAATTAATTCTGACCATGTCAGTGCCATTTTTTGGGGAAGTGTATCGGTGGTAGCACCCTGGTCGCTTCACAACCATGGCACATAAATGATACTATCACACAGCGCTCGGGAGTCATTGAGACCCTAAAAATTTCTGTTGTTACAAACATCGATCCTAAAGGGCTATCGACCTAATCTCAAGATGGTGTCCGATATCGAGGGTCCCGACTACCCCAAGTATGGGCTCCGAAGAGCCAATGTCAAAATTCAATAGACTAACTTTACATAAGCATTGAGAATAAATTCGAAGACTTGAAGCAGAAAATTTTTCTTGTATAGCCAAAAATATATTTACAAGGGGCGTCTTTGCAAGACCTTTTCCCCGAGAAGTTCATACACAAAAAAGAATTGAAAATGACATGGGCCTATTCTTCGCCGTCACTATACTCCAGGTCATCTCCGAAACCCTCATCCGAAGTAGCCGAGAATGCCAATTCTTCCTCCAAGTCTCGAGCTTCCTCAATCTCAGTTGAGAGATCGGCGCCTTTAGCGCTTGCTTCCTCGAAAGCTTGCCTCCTTGCCTCTGCACGAGCGTGAGCGACGGCCCTATCCAGCTTTTGCTTGGCTTTCTCCAATATTTCTCGGGCTCGTTCGTTTGCAGTAGCGGCATGTTTCCTATACGAAGACGCGTCCTTTTCGGCCTCATACTTGGCCGCAGATAGTGCGGTAGCCTCCTTTCGGGCACTTTGAAGAAGATCCCAGGTCGATGCCAACTCCGACCGCAAAATGTCTCTCTTCGAGGCCATGACCTCATTTTGCCCCCTCAGCTCGAGAATCTCCGCATCCTTGACTGTAGCTTCTTCCTGAAGTCGCCCTACGATGGCATCTTTTTGCCCTATCTGCGAAGACAAAACAAAGTTTGTAAGCATCAGGAAATGAGAATAAAAAACGAACTCATGGATGCTGTGTTACCTGCTCAGTGAAGCCAGCCCTTTCCTGGCACACTCCCTCCAAACTGGCCTAAAGCATGCTCAACTCTTCCCCCTTTCGGGCAGAGGAGGTCCTCGACTCTTTTAACTCCAAAGTAAGCCTCTCGACCTCCTTCCCACAACATGAAAGCTCACCTTGGAGCCTAGAGAAGGCATGGTCATACATCTTCTAAGCCTAAAACAACACAGAAAAATCAGAAAGTCGAGCACAAACATTTAAAGCACAAGTGATATGTCGAGAGTATCACCTGCTGCTGAAGCCTCTCCGCCTCCTCGAGAACAATGGGAGAATCAAGATCAATATTATCGTTGATACCAGAAAGGAGGTCTTTGAGCGCATCTCCCCCTCCATGAAATGCCCCCGCACCAGCGGTATCCTAAGCATTCCTGATCTCCCCCGGTGAGTATAGAGGGCCCAGATTAAGGCCACTCATGGCATTAATTTCCTTAAGGGCCTCATCTTGCCCGCGAGAAGCTTCAGGTTCAAGCCCTTTGGAGTTACCAATAGCGGGTTCATCAGCACGTACTGTGCCATGTCCGACTTGAGACTTGAGGACTGTCCCCGATCCCTCCTCGAGGGTCTCTTCAGCGTAGGTCTGTCCCAAATCAGCCACCCCCGATTCGGCGGCCTCCCGCCTAGTAGCTTGTGGAGCATCTTTGCCTCGTCTCGCCCTTTGTACCAAAGGCCATGCATCATCATCCTCACCTTCATCCTCGGTACGAGGACTTGCCATAGCAGCCGAAGTCGAGATCGTGGCATCCTTCTTCCTCTTCTTGACCTTGCCGGGTTTCGAGGTATCCTCTTCACCAGCACGGGCCGACCTCATCGACACTCTATTCCCGAGGCTTGCACAAGCATGATGTATCAAACAAAATGATACTCATAAGGGAGCATAGTAAAAATAATGGTAAAAAGCATACCGTGGCTATTGGCCTGCCACCGCGTTCTGGCCAGGTCGTGCAAATTTGGAGTCCAACTATCTAATCCATCCTGATAGGTTCTGAACCGCACCAGGGTACCAAAAAGTGGCTGCACAATCAAAATAAGATCATTTTTCTAAAGGGGATGAAAAGGCAATAAAACATGCTCGAGGTAGGGGCACTTACGCTGCGTATTCCATTCCTCAGGGAAAGACATCAGATTGGTCGGGATTATGTCCGAGGTCCTTACTTAGACAAACCAGCTCATCCACCCCCGATCCTTGTCCTCATCAATGCTCGAAAAGAACATCCTCATAGATCGGGGATGAAGCTTGATCAAACCGCGGAAGAGACAGGGGCTATATAGTCTGATCAAGTGATTGAGAGTGAAAGACATACCCTCAACTTGGTTAGAAAAATAACAGAACATATAGACTATCCTCCATAATGAAGGATAAATTTGGCCAAGCGTCACCCGGTACTCACGACAGAAGTCGAGTATCACCGGGTCTATTGAAGGAGAAGAAGGGTCCAAAGAATCTATGGGACCTAAAGTAAAGGGGTATGTATATACACTGAGAAAGCCAGCCTTATGGTCTACTATGCTTTCAGCAGGTCTGGGAATCTCAACTGACACTGTTGTCCCTCCATTGGCAGTCTTCCTTCACTCTATCTATATTGGTCACCACGCTGATGTACCGAGACACATGATCGCATCGGCCTGGTGTAGCAGGAGGATTCTCAACGAAAAAATCGGATACAAAATCGAATTTAGTAGGGGTACATTGTTCGATAGTTGGGGTACTTTTAGTTTACCCCTGGATGGTCGAGACAAAGAAGCAGTTCCAGGCATTGTTTTAGAGGTCCTAGCCATGGCTATAAAAAGTTTTTTGAGAAAGGAAATGAGGAGGCAAATGCAGAAAGGAGAGGAATGTAGGAGATGGTGAACTTACCTCTATGGGATTGAAGATGTTGTAAAAGTGTGAATAACAAAGCAATCGAGGTATTTATAGAGGGTGTATGGGCAGCGTTTGGGAAGCGGAAGGGCCGAACCAGTATAGGGTTCGTGGGCTTCTCGATAGTCATATTGACAGCAACTTTTGCGCAGCTTTTAAGTCATGGCATTTAATACTCTGATGGACTGACGTCATCATAGTATGTATCGAGTAGGAAAGAATTCAAGACCGTTTCTTATCATTTTATTCTAAAAAATGTGGGTACTATCTGTATACGACAAAAATCAGACTGTCCGATTTTGTGACAGCTGAGGCACCTCATAAATACCGCCCCCAAAAGGCTCGAAGTTCAGCTCGGGGGTCGACCACGAGGCTTCTCAATGATCGACCTCGAGGCAATGCAAATCAGCAGCTATGATGGAATAACGGGAAGTTCCCAAGGCACACGATTAAAGCTGACCAAGACTATTAGGCTAGTTCAAGCCCGTACCGTGGCATTAAATGACTGTACCAACCATATATCTTTGTAATAAATGCATTTGTACTATGTTAGTATTCTCCCTGATATATAAAGGGGATCCTTGTCATTTTGTAAGACTCTTCTCATACTTACAACATTCAATACAAGAACATTCTCTCTGCTTCCTAACTTAAACATATTCTCTTGATTTCATTACTTACATTTGTTGTGTTCTATTTATTGTTCTTCATTTATTGCTCATTATTGGCCATAAAGAGCCTTCATCAAAGCTCTCTATACTGTTAGCCTTTCATCGGCTGCCCATATCTCAGTGCCGAGCTCGAGCTCAAGGCCCCGATTCTTAGCCACTTGGTTTACTTAAACATATTATTTTCAAGCTTTTATCTTATTTCTTAATCTCATACATAACATTTATTTTCTAACAACTAGCATAAAAATAAATCACGTATTTCTAGAACCATAAAATCAAATTTAATTGTAATTACCATTTTCAAGGTAAACAACACCAAAACTTTTTTCAATAATTCTTAGGACCGGGGTGGCAGATTTGCTATCTCTGGAATAAATATTTGGACCACATGGAGAGAGAGATCTAACGTTAGTAATTTAGTGACATGAAATGGCATCCTTTATAATGTCCCATCCCTCTTGCACGCCTCTAATTGGCTAAGAGTTCCGATTTCGTATAATTGCTAGTCCTAAGAGAATGTTACACATTGGTTATGTTAAGATATCTAAAACTGCTTTACACTGATTATGTGTTACTCTGTTATGAATCAAGATTTTGATAAGTTATATATAGCCACACAGATACTTTTGACTTATTTTAAACCACAAATTTTAAAAATCATCATTTCTTCTTAAATTTATCATTGAATCAAACACCCCCATAAATAAGTATATATGTGAATTAAAGAAACTAAAGAGGAGACAATGTTGGGTGAGCTCGTGTGAGGGTTTTGTAGTGTGAAGTTTAATAAAATAGAACATCAATACCTTATAGTGTCACAATCCGGAATCCCACCCTTGAGACCGTGATGACACCTAACATTTCACTTGCTAGATAAGCCAACATTAGCTAAATTACTTAACCAGTTTTAACAATTCAAATCAAAATACTAATAATAATAAACTGTACTAATCTAAAATAGGTTAATAAAATACTAAACGATGAAATCTAAACATATCCCATAATCTAGAGTCACGAATACATGAGCATCTAGAGTGCTACAGATAAAGTTTGAACAAAATACAACTATTTGAAGCTAAACAAATAGTAATGATAGAATGGAAGGGGACTTCAAAGTTGCGGATGACGTGCAGCTATACCTCAAGTCTCCGAAAGCAGCTGAATCCGAGCAGTTTCGCTACGCGTCAGTGGGACCAACACCGGTATCTACACAAGAAGTGCATAAATGTAGTATGAGCATAACCGACTCCATGTACCTTATAAGTGTCAAGTCTAAACTCGACGAAGTAGTGACTAGGCTATGTCAAGTCACTCACAAATAACATGTACGGAATAATAATAACCGAAAAGCAAGAATAGAAATAAAGCAATAAACTCATATAAACGGACCCGAAGGTCAACTACCAGAGAAGCTAGAAAAACAAAGTCTCAAGTATCATATTACATAACGAGGATAACTCTAATATCTGAAACAATTACAACATATCAAATCCGTTGCGGCTCAGCAACTCGATCCCACCATATCACCATCTGTTCATATCATAATCCATTTTATTCCTTTATATCATTTCAATACTGTTACAGCGTGCAACCTGGTCCCCAAATAATTTTAAATCAGTAACATAAACAACTCAACTGCAATATTTACAAAATATCAACACAAAAAGGTGAAATGTACAGAACATTAAAGAACCGCAGAATAAATGGAGTATATCCAATATCTCAAAATCTCAAACTTTACCAATTTATCAATATAAAACAATTAAACGGCTCACATAAGCGCAATAATATAATAAACTGCATAAAATAATATAAAAATAATAAAAGCAGGTAAACATGTGACAATTAAAATATGCAATTAAGGCAAATTGAAACAGGTGGCAAATAAGAAAAAATCATGCGAGAAATAAATAAATTAAGGCAAGTAACAATTAAATGACAAGTAACAAGTGTAGCATAGATGTCAAGTAAAAACATATAACAGTTAAAGCATATAACAGAGAATAAATGAAGACATAGAAATAAATATTCCAAATCCCGTATGCTATCCCATGACGACACATATACACTCGCCACCTCGTATATATGTCACTTCCCCATATAAATTCACATAACAAATAATTCAATAAGTCTTAATTCCTTCAAGTCAAGGTAGAAACAACACTTACCTCACTTTACGAACAAAGCAATCAATCAACCACGACCTTGTCTTTAGAACAAGCCTCCAAACCAACCATATCTAGCAAATTATCGATCAAACAATTCAAAATAAGCCTTAGAAACCACTCATTAATGAAAAGGTTCAATTTTGATCATTTTTTAAAACGTCAACAAAAGTCAACCTCGGGTCCGCTCGGTCAAAACCCAATATTCGGACCAAAATATGATTACCCATTCACACCGAGCTCGGCTATGTGATTTGTTTCGAAATCCGGTCTCAATTTGAAGTTTAAATCTTAATTTTATAAAATTTTCAATTTTTACCGAAATCCCTAATTTTTACCATAAAAATCTTAAATTTGATATTGAAATCTCATGAAAAGTGATGGGGAATTAAAAGAATGTGGATTAAAATTGCTTACCAATGATTTTAGGAAGAAGAAACCCTTGAAAAATCGCATCTAGAGTGTTTAGAGTTGAGAAATGGTATAAAATTAGCTACGTCACGATTTTCCCCGATTTTATCCAATTGCATATGTCACGACCCAATTTAGAATCATGACCGGTACTTAGGAGCAAGTGCTCCAAAAAATGCTTTATCGGTATTTTACAGAAAAACGGACAGAGTTTCCCCCTTTTTTGGACTATCCAAAAAATTTTTATCTCAAAATCAACAACCAACCATCCTAATATCAAACCAATCAACCAACAACATATCAATTAACCAAAATAAGTCTCCACCATTAATAATCAACCCACTAATAACCAGAAATACTAATATATCTCCAAATTAGATAAAGAAAACGCAATACTCAACATAAGTCTATAATAACGAAAGTACTTATTGTCACACCTCCTTTTTTACCTACACCCCGAAAAAAGGTATATGTAAAGGCAGTTTTTCTAATTAAAGGACAATCGAAATGGGATTTATTTTAAGAAATTCAGAGTCGCCACTTGGAAGATTTATGGTGTCCCAAGTCACCGATTGAATCCCGAATCGAGGAAAATATGACTATGTTTAACAGTCCGCGAATCAGAAATCCGAGTAAGAAATTCTGTTAACCCGGGAGAAGGTGTTAGGCATTCCCGGATTCCGTGGTTCTAGCACGGTCGCTCAACTGTCATATTCAGCTTATTTATCTGATTTTAATACATGTTGAACCTATGTGCCAATTTTAGCTTTCAACCGCTTTTATTCAATTATTTTTAGAGAAAATTGAATGTCGTTTAAAACGTGTCTTTGGATTGCATCACATGAAATGCACCCGCAATCCTGAACATATTTTATTCAATGTTTTTGGGATTTGACTTGGGTCACATGAAATGCACACCCGAGTTTAAGAAGGTAAATTATTAAAAACGCACCTAAAATGACTAATGCGTTATTATCTTTGGGGAGGGCTGTGAAATTCGCTAAACGGCCCATCTCGAATTCTAAGTATTTTATTATAGACATTTAAGAGGACCCCGCAATTTATGCATTTTTGTTTAGCAGGGCTCGCCTCATTTATTATTTAAAGGCCAACCTAAAGCAAACTACAATTTTCTACTTAGTTTGTCTCTAATAATAACAGAAAAAGCCCTAATTAATTAGTAATTGTTCAAGAACTAATATACTTACGTCCTTGACTTTTATTCAAAATTTCAGTAATTCCCTTGGGCTTCAAGCTCAGCCCAGTAAGAATAAGACACAGTCAAAACTCAAGTTGGGCTTCAGACAGACTTCATTCAGGCCCACCCTTGACATTCAGGCTTATTAACTTGCAAATGATGGAGCTATTTCACATTTATTCAAATCAACACTTGACATACTCATATGCTCATCTCAATAAAATTCAAAACAGCTAGACGTCTAAACCGACTGGATTGGATTTATATTCTAAAATTCAGATTTTTCTTATCTATTTACCTACTAGTGAACTTCTGGATATTACTAAAGGCAAAACAAACTGGGAAACGTGAATTGAATTTTAACAAAAATAGTCATGAATATAAACCTCAGATGAGCAGGCTAAGCAACTTAATTACGAGATTTTACTTACACTAACACGAACAGGTTAATAGCCTAACTTCACACTTTATTCACATCTAATCATCATACAGTTAAACTAAACTACTTAATGAAACGCAGATGTTGATATGAGTAACTAATCTACTGAACTTAGCTAGTGCAATACAAAGTTGTTTGAGACGTCTCTTCAGCTTGAAATTAAAATTAATGTGGATATCATACGCTGATCTCAAAATCAATTGCAACACCCAAACTATTTCTGATTTTTTTTTATTTTTTAAAACAAAACCGTTAAACTAAAGCAAGTTCTAAGCTATACTAAGGCTACAACTGGATAACCACAAATTAACAATCCAATTAGGTACAAATTATGCAGTCCGAGTTTCATGTGAATATTAATCCAATTAGACTACACTACACAGTTACATATCATTAATATCTACTTAACTACAGATGTATAGTCGTCCAAACATGCATCATCCAGTAAACAAATATCTGAGTACTTTCATTTCATGTTCATCTCAAAGCTACATCAATTTGAGTTCAAGTGTGTACCTGGAAATGAAAGAAGGAAGCAGAAAAATGAGGTATCAGCAGTAACCAACAACAACAGTAGTATTCAACACCTGAAAATGAACCAATAGACTAATTTTGAAACCAAGGGATGTGATACGATAGTTAGACCCTAATTTCAATCTTAGTGAATCAGCAGACCTCAAACCCGACTCGACTTAAACCCTTTTTATTATTAGCTAACCAGGAATTGCTTCCATACTAGAAGAAAACTTCAGAAAACACCAAATGACTCAATGAAACAGTGTATTTTTCTGAAATTCTGCAATCGTTTTTGATTTTTTTTTCCTGTATCTATTTCTGTGTATCTCTCTTCCTATATCTCTCTTAGAATCCCTTCCAAGTTTTCTTAGCTCTCTGCCCCTGTATATCCAGTGTATCCAGAGTGTATATTGAGTGTATACCGCTCTCTCCGCCCCCCCCCCCTTTTTTCCTCTCCGAATTTCCTAGCCTTCTACCCTCTTTGAATGTTCTCCCTCTCTCAGAATCTCTTTCAAGTTTTCTTAGCTCTCTGCCCCTGTATATCCAAGGTATCCAGAGTGTATATTGAGTGTATACCGTTCTCTCTACCCCCCTCTTTTTTTTCCTCTCCGAATTTCCTAGCATTCTACCCTCTTTGAATGTTCTCCCCCTATGACCATGATTTTCAGCCCTTAAATGGGCGTTAAGTTAGTGTCATTTCCATTACCCATTCTCATTTTTCAATTATCTACACTAGCTTGCTTAGTGCTTTTATTTAATTTAGTAGTGCATTTCCTAGACCCTACCATTGTAGAAGCTTCCTAAAGTTAGGTAAATATTACCCTTATTGAACAACCTCTAAACCAAATTATTCTACCAAATTAACTTAATTATCTCTGAATAATAATTACCACACCTAATTAAATAAAATTACAAAAATTCGAAATTAAACAATAAAAATGCAAAATACATTTTTTTGTGATTTTTTCAATTTTGTAAAGCAGATAAATTACTAACTGATTTAAAAATGCAAAAATTAAATCCTAGATGCGAATGCAATATATTTTTTGTATTTTCAAGATTATGTAAAGATAAAAATAAGGTACTATTTTTGTATATTTTTATTTAAATTTATGAAAGATACGTAAGCTAAAATATTTTTTTATAATCTTTCATTTTTAAGACGAAAATAAAGTAAAGAAGTCAAAAATAGTTGAAATAGCTATATTAGGCCTACATTAAATATTTACATGCCAAAATATAAAAATCTTGGGTAAGGTCAAAAATCACATGTCTACAGCTGCCCCTCTTTGACTGGAAATACGAAGTATTTTCAGACAAAGAACGACTAGACATGTTTTTTGACCCGACCCTTTTATTGAGGAGACAAAAAAACTAAGAGGAAGGAGAATGTGACCGAGCCCTGGTATCTGAGCTGCCTACATATCCTTGGCTATAAAGGAATCAGGTCACATGTAGTTCAGAAGGTTTCGGTAGCTGGGACTACCATAAAGCTGTTGTTTTACTGTTACTGTTGTTGTTGCTGCTGATACTACCTACTGACCTCCTTATTATACCATGACAAAAATGAAGAAGCTAGACTAAGATATAATCTATGTTTTACAAAGATTTATTTCCAAACTTGAACTTGTGACTGATGTTGCCTTGTTGCTTTGTGCTTCCTCCACTGTTTCTTTACTTCTGGCTCGACTTGTGGTCTTCCTTCTGATTTTTGCTGGGGATTTTTGTTGTAACCCTCCGCTTTACTGACTTTAAACTTCAATGTATTCCTCTGTTATATGGGCGGGCTCCCAATTTCAAAACTTGAAAAATGTAAAGACTGAAATGTATTCTCTGCTCTCCAGGCGGGCTCCTGACTGCTAAACTTGAACCGTTTCTCCCTGTTCTCCAAGAGGGTACCTGATTGCTAGACTTGAAATGTATTCCTTGCTCTCCAGGCGGGCTCCTGATTGCTAACTTGAAATGTATTCCCTGCTCTTCAGGCGGGCTCCTAAATTCAACCAAAATAGACGAAAACAAAGGAAATTTTTCTGCCCCAGTTTGGGTATCTGGGAACATATGTAAGTGTAAAACGAATCACATTACCAAATATCAATAAGAACTTGAAAACTAAAACTTGAATTGTACTCCCTTGTTCTCCAGGCGGGCTCCTGACTGCTGAACTTGAATGTATTCCCTGCTCTCCAAGCGGGTTCCTGACTGCTAACTTGAAATGTATTCCCTGCTCTTCAGGCGGGCTCCTGAATTCAACCAAAATAGACGAAAAAAAAGGAAATTTGTTTGCCCCAGTTTGGGTATCTGGGAACATATGTAAGTGTAAAACGAATCACATTACCAAATATCAATAAGAACTTGAAAACTAAAACTTGAATTATACTCCCTTGTTATCCAGGCGGGCTCCTGACTGCTGAACTTGAATGTATTCCCTGCTCTCCAGGCGGGCTCCTGACTGCTAACTTGAAATGTATTCCCTGCTCTCCAGGCGGGCTCCTTACTTCAACCAAAATAGACGAAAACAAAGGAAATTTTTCTGCCCCAGTTTGGGTATCTGGGAACATATGTAAGTGTAAAACGAATCACATTACCACATATCAATAAGAACTTGAAAACTAAAACTTGAATTGTACTCCCTTGTTCTCCAGGCGGGCTCCTGACTGCTGAACTTGAATGTATTCCCTGCTCTCCAGGCGGGCTCCTGACTGCTGCGCTTGAAAGTATTCTCTGCTCTCCAGGCGGGCTCCTGACTGCTGCGCTTGAAAGTATTCCCTGCTCTCCAGGCGGGCTCCTGACTTCAATGAAACAGATAAAACAAAGAAAACTTTCTGCCCCGTTTGGAGGTTGGGCACATATGTGAGTGTTAAACTGAATCATATTACCAAATATTACTAAGAATTCGAAAGCTAGGTCCCATTATCTAGGGGGTCCTAACAATTCTTACCTAAACGACAATTTTAAATCTAAGTTATATCTTTTAAAGGTGTGACTTCCGTTAAATCTTGTTATCTAAGAGGGTCTTAAAGCTATCCCATTATCTAGGAGGGTCCTGAAAACTCCTAATTACATCCTATCTTAGACATGCAAACTTTGAAACCAACTTATATTCCCTGGGGTATATTCATGCTACTTATGATTGTTTTGATTTTTTTTCTTAAACTAGGTCCCATTTTACATGAGGGCCCTGAAAATTTTCGACTAAATTTGGAAAAGGCGGAAAAAGATGGCGTTTCTGCTTGGGGAAAATGTTGAGGAAATAGAAAATCATAATCATTAATCTGGGAAAGAAGAGAAGTCAGAATCTTTGTTCTCATGGGGTAATGTCCAAAGTGTATCTCAAACATACAAACTTCAAAGTTCCACTTATAATCTTCTAGGGTGCATTCATGCCAAATTCCGCTACTCATGATTATTTTGAATTTTAAACTAAGTCCTATTTTCCAGGAGTGTCCTGAGAATTTCTGCGATCAATTCTGCCTGGTACTTACTCTTCTTACGAATGATTTCCCAAAACAAATGCCATTTTTGCCCATGTTTCAAATCAAAGAAAATTTCGTCAGTTTAAAACGTGGTGGTTCATCGTGGCATTCTTGCTGGAGGTGATTTTATCTTTGCCATTCTTTGCTTCGTCCAACTGCCTTGAACTGATCGAAAAAGATTGTTTTGACCTTCTGACTGATCCTTAACTGCAAGATCCCCAACTGCTATTTTCCCCTCCTGACCTTTCTGCCTGAAACCGTACATCTCCCACGACATTACTGAACTATTCCACAGTTCTAACTTTTTCTTACGCCATAGGTCCCATTTTTCATCATATCATCTTTGGCATGTTCTAGCTGCATTTTGCTTTGTGCAATTCCGAAACTGGTAGTAAGCTTTGAAATTCCTTCTTACAAGGCTAAACTTGGTAGAGCTTTAGAGAAGTAAAGTTAACAGCAATGAAATGCAAGGATTTTGAGAATAAAGAAAAGAATCCAAATTTGGATGACTATTGGAGACAGGAAAAGGGACTTATCTGAGCGGAATCACCGGCACCAATGATCATGGTATGCATTTGGATTAATCAGCCTAGTCTATATAACCAATCTCCTTTCCAATTGATTTACTTTGTTCTCCAAGATTTCCACAACCCAATTTTACTTTCTGCCAATTTACGGACCTCGTTCGACTTGTAGTGCCCTGAAGGGTTTTCACCGACAAACCTCTCTCATTTGTTGATTCCCCAATTACTTGTCGCCTGATGGTGCCCGTGAAGGTTTTCACCAATAAGACTCTCTCATTTTTATTTTCTCTCAGCTTTCGTCGCCTCATGGTGCCCATGAGGGTTTTCACCAATAAGACTCTCTCATTTTTTGATTTTTCTTACTTAAACTAGAGTGTTGCCACTGATATGAATTCTCTGTACATTGCTCGACTTGGCATCTCTTAGAGACTGATCGGAAGGTCATTCTTTGGACCGTAATGTGGGCTTTTGGATGGCGTTAGAAAGAAAGGGTATCAAAGGCTCAAAGAAATTTCGACACGGGTTTAAAATTACAACTCTTGGAATCACATTTCTTATTACAAGTACAACTTCTGCCCCAGTTTCTTGCTTGGGGATCTTTGGATATTTTATTTTACTATGACCGAGCCGTGAGACTGCCTACGTATCCTTTAATAGGAATCAGGTCAAACGTAGTTCACACCTGAATTTCCTTGTTGTTATACTTTGTCTTTTCACTTTTTTTTAATTGATTCCAAAAAAGGGGTATGAAAGAAACAACTAAGGCTCAAAAAAGGGGGAACGAAGGGTGAAGTGTTTAGATAGCAGAACAAATTGACTTCATTATTCCAATCTTTGAAATAATGCCAAATACAAACAATCAACAGTTATAACAAAAGAAATCATACATAATATCTTTTTACTGCATCAGAATTGATAGCCATGTCTATGCATTTTCCTTCGATATCCGTTAAACATAAAGCACTATTGGACAATACTCTGGTCACAACGAATGGCCCTTGCCAATTTGGGGCGAACTTGCCTTTCGCGTCAACCTGGTGTGGAAGGATACGTTTCAGCACCTGCTGGCCCACTTCAAACTTCCTGGGACGTACCTTTTTGTTGTATGCTCTTGCCATTCTCTTTTGATACAACTGGCCATGACACACTGCTGCTAATCTATTTTCATCAATCAAATTCAACTACTCCAAACGGGTCTTGACCCACTCATTATCATCGATTTTAGCCTTAGCGACAATCCAAAGGGACGAGATTTCAACTTTCGCAGGTATTACTGCTTCAATTCCATATACCAACAAATAAGGAGTCGCACCTCCTGAAGTACGGACAGTAGTACGATAGCCCAGCAACGCAAACGGTAATTTTTCATGCCATTGCTTGGAACTTTCTACCATTTTCCGAAGTATCTTCTTTATGTTTTTGTTGGCGGCCTCAACTGCTCCATTCGCCTTGGGGCGATATGGGGTAGAATTGCGATGTGTAATCATAAACTGTTAGCATACCTCTTCCATCAATTTACTGTTAAGATTAGCACCATTATCCTTGATGATCACCTTTGGGATGCCGAATCGACAGATGATATTTGAGTGGACAAAATCGACCACTGCTTTCTTGGTCACTGATTTGAAAGTTTTGGCCTCAACCCACTTGGTGAAATAATCAATGGCTACCAGAATGAATCTGTGCCCGTTGGATGCTGTTAGCTCAATTGGTCTAATGATATCCATGCCCCAAGCAACGAAGGGCCATGGTGCCGACATCGTGTGCAATTCCGATGGTAGAGAATGAATCAAATCTCCGTGTATCTGGAATTGATGACATTTGCGCACAAAACTAATACAATCTCGCTCCATGGTGAGCCAATAATAACCTGCTCGGAGAATTTTCTTTGCCAGCACATACCCGCTCATATGTGGTCCGCAAACTTCTGAATGTACTTCGGACATGACAGCCGTAGCTTGTCTAGCATCTATGCATCTTAACAATCCAAGGTCTGGAGTTCTTTTATACAAAACTCCTCCACTTAAGAAGAATCCACTTGCAAGCCGTCGAATTGTTCTCTTCTGATCCCCCGTGGCTTGCACTAGATATATCCCCATTCTGATGTACTCCTGGATATCATGAAACCATGGTTCGCCATCAAGTTCTTCTTCAATCATGTTGCAGTAAGCATGCTGATCTCGTACTTGAATATGCATAGTATCGACATAAGCTTTGTACGGATGGTGCAACATTGACGCCAGGGTAGCCAAAGCATCGGCGACCTCATTATGGACCCTCGGAATATGCCTGAACTCCACTGATCGAAACCGTTGACAAAGATCATGTAAACATTGTCGGTACGGTATGAGCTTCAAATATCGTGTTTCCCATTCTCCTTGAATTTGGTGTACCAGAAAATCCGAGTCTCCCAAGACCAAGACTTCCTGGACATCCATGTCTGCAGCTAGCCTTAAACCCAAAATGCATGCTTCGTACTCAGCCATATTGTTGGTATAATAGAAATGAAGTTGAGCTGTAACAGGATAGTGATACCCTGCTTCAGAAATAAGCACGGCTCCAATCCCCACTCCTTTCATGTTAGCAGCCCCATCAAAGAAAAGTTTCCAACCTGGTTTTTCGGCCTGTTATAGTTCATCGACATGCATCACTTCTTCATCGGGAAAATAAGCTCTTAATGGCTCGTAATCTTCATCGACCGGGTTTTCGGCCAAATGATCAACCAATGCTTGGGCTTTCATCGCGGTCCGAGTCACATAGATGATGTCAAACTTTGTGAGCAATATCTACCACTTTGCAAGTCTCCCTGTCGGCATAGGCTTCTGAAAGATATACTTCAATGGATCCAAGCACGAAATGAGGTAAGTAGTGTAGGATGACAAATAATGTTTCAATTTCTGTGCCACCCAAGTTAGGGCGCAACATGTCCTTTCCAGGTGAGTGTACTTAACCTCATAAGTCGTGAACTTCTTGCTAAGATAGTAGATGGCCTGTTCTTTCCTGCCGGTGACATCATGCTGCCCCAGTACACAGCCAAATGAATTTTCCAAGACAGTCAAGTAAAGAATCAAAGGTCTCCCTGGTTCTGGCGGTACCAGCACAGGCGGGTTAGACAAGTATCCCTTTATCTCATTGAATGCTTCTTGACACTCATCAGTCCACTTGATCGCAGCGTCCTTCTTCAGCAACTTGAAAATAGGCTCACAAGTTGTCGTGAGCTGAGCAATAAATCTGCTGATATAGTTCAACCTTCCTAACAGACTCATCACTTCAGTCTTGTTCCTCGGAGGGGCAATTCTTGTATGGCTTTGATCTTCGATGGGTCCAACTCGATGCCTTGCCGACTGACTATGAATCCCAATAGTTTTCCGGATAGAACACCAAATGCACACTTGGCGGGGTTAAGCTTGAGGTTGTACCTGCAAAGCCTCTGGAAGAATTTCCTCAAATCCTCGACGTGGTCGGCCTGATGCTTTGATTTTATGATCACATCATCTACGTATACCTCAATCTCCTTGTGTATCATATCGTGAAACACAGTAGTCATTGCCCTCATATAAGTTGCCCTAGCATTCTTCAAACCAAATGGCATTACCCGGTAGCAATAAGTTCCCCAGGGTGTGATGAATGCGGTCTTTTCTGCATCTTCTTCATCCATTAGAATCTGATGATACCCGGCATAACAATCCACAAAAGATCCAATCTCACACTTGGCACAATTATCAATCAAAATGTGGATATTGGGTAGTGGGAAGTTATCTTTTGGACTTGCTTTGTTGAGATTGCGTTAATCGACGCATACTCTGATCTTGCCATCCTTCTTCGGTACAGGCACGACATTATCCAACCAAACAGGATATCGAGTGACCCGAATAACCTTTGCATCCAACTGCTTGGTAACTTCTTCTTTAATCTTCACACTCATATCAGTTTTGAATTTCCTCAACTTTTGTTTGACGGGAGGGAATGCTGGATCAGTGAGCAATTTGTGGACCACTAAATCAGTGCTTAAACCCGGCATGTCGTCATATGACCACGCAAAAACATCTTTGTACTCGATGAGTGTTTTGATTAACTCCTCCCGGATTTTTGGCTCGAGGTGGACACTTATTTTAGTTTCTCAAAGATTGTCTGTGTCCCCTAAATTTAAGGCTTCTGTGTCATTCAGGTTGGGTTTGGGTTTTTCTTCGAAGTGAATTAACTCCTTACTAATTTCTTCGAAGGCTTTATCCTCATCATCGTATTCTGATTCGTAATCACAATCTACTTCTTGAACTAACATTTCAGAATCAGATTGATTTTTAAGACTGGGCTGAGGATTCCTTATGCATACCACGTCATTAGAACCACCGTAAAAAGAACTGTATAGAAAAGAAAGCAAAACAAAAAGGAAAACCATCAAAATGATGAAGAAAGGGAAATTGTATTTTATTGAATGATAAAAGATAACAAGGTTTGCACACTCAAACAGACTAAAAAAATGAAATCCAGATTACAACCCTGGAATAATACGTACAAACTTAAAGGAAAATCAAAGCAAACTACCAAGACTCCTTCCGAATAGGGAGATAAGCTTTGTTGTTGGCCCGACAAATTGCACTTCCGCGTTGCTAGAACCTTCTCCAATTTCCACCATGTTCACACTGTCGAATAACTTCTCAAATATTTCCATTAACTTCTTGTCTGGATCAATCACAAAACTAGAAATTACTGTCACTGGGAGACTCCTCGTACCGGACTTGACAAATGATCTAGAAAGACGTGGGACCGGCTTTGGAAGGACCCATGTCCTCTGTTTCAATTTCCTGGCTCTTTTTATGTCTGCGGCTGTGGGCTTGAATCCCAGACCAAATGTTCCTAAGTTTTCAGGAAGAGACACGGGCTGTATGATGCCTTGCAGATCTGACCCCAAACCCTTTCCTTGTACAAAACCATTCTTCAGCATTTCATACGCTACCATGACTGATGCGGCGGTTATCTTCGGATTTGGGATACACTTCCCCTCTGGAACTTTCTCGACTGACATTGTGTCAGAAACTTGGTAGACCCATGGTCCCTTGTCATCTTCCACCTCAATGAATGGCACAATGGTGTTGCTGTGAGCGCACAAATTATCTTCGCCGTGCACAACTATTTCCTATCTGTCCCATTCGAACTTGACCATCTGATGGAGTGTTGATGGTACTGCTTTAGTGGCGTGGATCCATGGTCGTCCTAATAGCAAATTGTAGGAAACAGCTATATCTAGCACTTGGAATTCCATTGTGAATTCTACTGGACCTATAGTCAGCTCCAGCATTATGTCCCCGACTGAGTCTTTGCCTCCGCCGTCAAATCCTCGCACACAGATAATGTTCTTATGGATCCTCTCATCTTCTACTTTCAGCTTGCTTAGAGTGGAGAGTGGACAGATGTTCGCACTTGAACCATTGTCAACCAATACCCGGGTAACCACGGAATCCTCGCATTTTACTGTCAGGTTTGTTGTGCTCAGTACCCTCTATGGGCAATTCATCATCGGAAAAAGTGACTCTGTTTACTTCAAAAATCTTGCTGGCTATCTTTTCCAGATGGTTCACCGAGATCTTGTCGGGAACATGGGCCTCATTCAGGATTTTCATCAATGATCGGCGGTGCTCATCTGAATGGATTAGCAATGAGAGCAATGAGATCTGAGCGGGCGTTTTCCTCAACTGCTCTACAACAGAATAGTCATGCACTTTCATTTTCCTCAAAAATTCTTCTGCCTCTTCTTTAGTTATAGCTTTCTTCACCGGCGTTGGATCATCCTTAGTTCTTCTTAACTCCTCGGGAGTAAAACACCTTCCTGAGCGAGTCAAACCTTGTGCTTCACAAACTTGTTCCTTGATTTCTTTTCCTTTGTAAATCACCATCACCCGTTCATAATTCCAAGGAGCAACTTTGTTGTTGATCACTGGAAGCTGAGTTACTGGTTTTATAATAACAGGCTCTGTGCGAGCCCCTTTCACGACCACAACAGGTTCACTTGCAACCCCTGGTACTACCACTTTAGCTTTCTCGAGTTTCACTGCAACAATGTTTGACGACCCTTTCTCGGCTACCACAACTGGCTTATTGTCTACCCCTTTCAACTGGACCATTGATTTCCCATTAGTTACATTTTCCTTTGAGTTGGTTTCACTGGAACGGACCATCATTACCGTCTACGAGGGCTTCTTGGGATCCCCTCCTTTGTGTATCAACTCAATCAGATGGGTCTCATGGTGAGCTGGCAGTGGGTTCTGATTGATATTTGATGCTTCTAGGGCCTGAACCTCGATCCGATAAGTATCAATAAGCTCTTGCACAACTATTTTTAGTTTCCAACATTTCTCTGTATCATTCCCCGGGGCTCCTGAATAGTACTCACAACTCATCGAGTGGTCAAGATTTCTAGGAGGAGGATTTGGCATTTTAGGCTCAATTGGATTCAACATGCCCAACTACCTCAACCTGTGGAAAAGACTGGTATATGATTCCCCTAGTGGAGTGAAAGTCTTTTGCTTTTGTACCCTCTCATTCTTGAAGGCTTGGTTTGGTCGGAAACCTGTTCCGGGGGGATTTCTGTAGGCTCTTGGGGGTGGATATGTATTTTGTGGAGCTGGGTATGGATTTAGTGGAGCCGGCGCACGCTATTGTGCATGTGCCGGAGTTTGGGTATAGGTTTGTGCATGATGAACAGAAAAATGGGGATCTGGTGGTGGGTAGTAATGTTGTGGAGGGCTATATGGAGTGTGGGGGTAATTTTGGTGGTAGGGTCGTGGTTGGCTATAGTAGGGTGACGGGCCTCTAGATCTGAACCAGGCACCAGATTCAATAGTCGTGACATCTTCTTTCTTCTTCTTCCCTAGTACACCCCCAGTGCCGCTTTGAATGGCCTGATTGGTTGCCTTGATTGCTGAATAACTCATGATTTTGTTGGACTTAAGCCCCTCCTCGACCATGCCTCCCATTTTTACAACCTCATTAAAAGACTTGCCAATTGCGGACACCAAATGACCAAAGTAAGTTGGCTCTAAAGCCTGCAAAAAGTAATCAACCATCTCGCTCTCTTTCATTGGGGGATCTACCCTTGCTGCTTGCTCCCTCCACCGGAAACCATATTCTCTAAAGCTTTCACTCTTCTTCTTCTCTAGCTTAGTCAAAGATAGTTGGTCTGGAATGATCTCAAGATTATACTGAAAGTGACAAGTGAATGCTTGTGCCAGGTCATCCCATGTGTACCATCTTCCGTGATCTTGGCGGGCGTACCACTCCAATGCTGCTCCGCTCAAACTCTGACTGAAGTAAGCCATTAGCAATTCATCCTTTCCTCCGGCTCCCCTCATCTTACTTCAAAAACCTCTCAAATGAGCCACCGGATCACCGTGTCCGTTGTACAAGTCAAATTTGGGCATTTTGAACCCTGTCGGTAGTTGTACATTTGGGAATAAACACAGGTCTTTGTTACATGACCTCCTAGCCCTCTCATATCCCTGAAGGATTGTTCTATGCTTTTCATTTTTCTAAACATCTCTTCATGTTCGGGATTTTTGGCTGGTCTTTCAGCTTCTCTCGGGAGATCAGAACGTGGATCATAGGGGTAGGTTTCAGGAACTTTGAAAGTGGGCTCCGGGGAATAATACCGGTTGTCTTGATCTTGGAACACGGGTTCACTTAGGGATTTATGGAGTGCAGCTGGTGGAGATGCCACAAAGACAGGGGTGATTGGTGGAGGAGGGTATGGAATTGATTTTGGTGGTGGAGCTTGTGCCGTATGAGAAGTTGTGCCATGGTAGTGTTGATAAATGGGAAAACCTGGATAGGTGGTGGGATGATCCTGAGACTGAGCTAACGGTGGGGTAAAAGCCGGGTTGGCTGGGTAAGACGGTGGTGATTGCCCTTGGGACCAGGTCTGGTACATTTCGGCCATCTATTGCTTAAGCTTGAACATCTCCTCTTTCATTTTATTGACGTCCAACTCCTCTACCTTAACACTAGTGTCGACCTCCGGGATAGACATGATTTCTGGTATTGGTCCCTTTGATCTGGTTTGGTAATGATAATGTGCCAGTATCCTCTAGATAAACAAACTGCTTGAATTCTTTGGAACACAACAAACTTGTTAGTTCTTAGAGTTTAACACATATGTAATTACACATTGGGATGCAATGCACCTAGGCAATTAACCATTTTATATCATGCATTTGCTTCGGTTGCGTGCGTCATCCGGACCTCTCATAATTGTGCCCCTTGTTTTAAGCTTCTTTTATTCTATCCTTCTTTATTTTCCCTTTTTCTTTTTAGTGGTGGTCGAATCCTATAGAGATTCCCTACATATCATGTCCTCGTATGAATCAGACCGTGCGTAGTTCTATCGAAATAAGTGCGAAAAGCAAAGAGACAATTTTTGGAAATTTTCGATTTTTCATTAATAAACATTCTATTACAAACTAGATGCTTTCGGAAAGGAAAATAACAGACTCGAAACCAAACCAAGTACAAACTCAAGAACTTCTGACAGACTCTGATGCGAAAGGAAAAACAAACTCTAACAGACAACAGACTCTAAGGAAAAAGAAAATGCAGACTCAAACTACGAATACATTAAAATTTTAAATTTGGGTGCCCGCGGGGCGTCATTTGGCCTTGCCGTGGGCTTAGGTGTAAGGCCCCTTTTCCAGCTGTTCCAATTCATACATGATTTGTTTCACAAATATCATCACTGCCGAGAAGAAAGTAGTGCGGGTCATGTTTTCACACACCCGACATTTCCTGGTAATAGCATGAGCAATAGTCAAAATCTTGTCCCTGGTTCGGTCTTTCTCTAGGAGTAGGCATTCTATCTGATCCCCTCTAGCCTTCAAAACCCGAGAATCATGCAGATGTTGTTTCTGTAACTACTGTATTTCATCTTCCATCAAGGCCATTAGATCATAGCAGTGTTCACTTTCGGTTTCAAAAGCCTTGGCTTGTTTAGCCGCCTCGCTCTCTAGGGTGGTCACCTTCCTTTTTAGACTGGCAATGGTTTTTTCTTAATCCTTCCTCGCCTACTGTAAGTATTGTGTGTGCTCTTTTGTTCTTTTTGCCCATTGTACCTGGAGTTGTGCTATGGTACCCTCAGATTTCTTCAAATCATCCTGGCACTCACTGATTTCCTTTTTCAGCCCTTTTATTAACCGTTCATCCGACCGACTCCTTTGTTGGTTGTCAGCATCTATCCTCATTTGTCAGATTTTGGCTTTCAACGCCTCATTTTCTTGGGCCAATTTGTTCTTTTCTCCCTAATTGGCATCAACTTGCAGACTATTTTCAAATTCCAGGTCTCTAATCTGTTGCTTCAACTTGCCTATTTCCGCCCTGTAACTCTCTTCTTTTGCTAACCAACCTCATTGCTCTTGTGAATCATTAGTAAACTGTTGGACATGGGCTCTTTTGGCGGGCCTTTGGAGAATCTGGAACCTTTTCCCAAACCACGCATTATATTTCGGGTCCACCTCACCTTTAGCCAGATCTCGGACCATAGTCTTAGGCTCGAGGAACCGGCATTCGTTCCACAATTTGCGAATTTTATCTTCCGGGAATGTGGCTCTCGGCCTTAACTCAATGACGTGCTTGCTCAAGTCTTCATCTTTGGGGATGACTTGAAACCTTCCCAGTTGGCGTAGTACCCGTTGGGGAGCATACGGTTGGATACTCCGAACACCCATTAAAAGAATATGACACTCTCTTGCTGACATATATAGCACCTCAGTAACGGGCAACCACCCAAATGCCCATTCAATTTGATCGGCAGTCAATGACCTTAGTTGTATGAGCCAAGCTTCGGTACCCTCAGGAAATGCAATACCCCTTACCCGCTTTTCAAATTCTTCGATACAGCTTAACCCAGTCAGCCCATAGTTTATGTACCCTGCTCGGTGGCACAGATGTTCTTGCATCCACAACTGAAGTAATAAATTGCAACCTTGGAAAAAATGCCCTCCCTCCCTGCAAACAGTCAATGCTCGGTAAATTTCTGACAAAATCAGGGGAACTAAAGTGCTATCTGCCCTTTTAATTGCAACATCAACCATCCCCACGAGACCTGTCTCTATTTTCTTATCTACTCGTGGACAAATCACGATTCCCAAGAATGCCGTTATGAACGCCAAAGTTCGTCTTGATTCCCATTTACTTCTATTCCCAGCATGGGTTAGTCCCAGATTTGGTTCTTCGAAACCCCGAGGATTACCATAACGCTGATACAGGAACTGAAGAGTGCAACATCCTCCCGACAAATCATCATTCTGAACACTCCGACTGATGTTTAGCAAATCCAAAAATTTGTGCGGAGATACCGGTCTTGGTGACAACAAATATTGACCCCTCATATTTCCATTCAGACCCGCATAACCCGCGACTTCCTCCAGCGTGGGCGTAAGCTCAAAACCTCCAAAGCGAAACACATTGCGGGTCGGGTCCCAAAATGGTATTAAGGCCTCGATGACATCCGACTTTGGCTTGACATTTAGTAGACCGACAAGACCTCCCAAGATTCTAGCCACTATTTCTTTGTTGCCTTCTCCCAGATCATTCCACCACATGTGGAGCTGGAGGGGGACCTCATTATGTATGGTGAAAGATTCATTTGCATTTGTGCTCATCCTGCACATTTATTAAGGTGATTAAGAAAAAAGTAAATTTATTTGATTCAAAACAAAACTACTATTTTTTTTTCCAAACTAAAATGAAAGACCCGGTTTTTCAAACACGGCCTTTCAGCACTTCGGAGACGAAGATTTTAAGGCTGTGTAGATTAACCGATCGAAATCTTAAAAATGACCAAAGGTGGCTATTTATGCAAAATCGGCCTTCCAGCGTCCCTTTTGGGGACAATCGGCTATTTTTGACAAAAACGGCATCACCCGACTTATTTATGACGAAAATTAAAATTTGACATTTTTGGATATTTTTGCAAAAGGGGAAGTTGGACCCGATGAGGGTTGCCTACGTATCTCACATCCGGTGAGAATCAAACCTGCGTAGTTCGGGTAGAGAAACTAGCTATTTTTGAAAACAAGATTCTTTTTCCTTTGTTCCTTTTATAAAAAACAAACAAACTATTTTTCTTCTCCGTTTTTGAAAACAAGACAAACTAAAATAAAAGACTCTTTTTCACGCATTTTTGCTTTTTGAGTAAAACAAACAATTATAATATATTTTCTTTTTATTTTCTCAAAATTTTGGCAGTATTTGGGCATTGGTTTTATTCTAAAAATAGGTAATTAACTCTCTACACTGTTATTTCCTCTCTCTCCTTTTTCTTTTTCTAAAATTTCTAATATTCCCGAGATTCAGAAGCCGGTCAACATGCAAGTCCGAACAAATAAATGCACAAAAAACAAGTAGGATGCATCATGATGGTCTTTTTCATTTCAAGTTGCTTGTCCTAGACGGACCCAACCCCTGTGTTGAGTCCCCTAAGTCAAATGCACATGATGCAAATAAGCGTTCCTACTAGGGATCCGACATGAAGTTGAGTTATTCTAGGTTCAGAACCTGGGTGTTTATTCTAGACCTGGCTTACCCGAGCGGACAACTCGGACCGGGGGGGGGCAGCGTACTGGGAATACAGAAGTTTCGCCGGCTTTGCAACTTGTCTGAACCTCGTTCTAAATTTGAGATATGACTCTAACAGAAAAGAAGTCACACGAAGTGCACACTTCTTCATGATTTAGAAGACTCAGAGAGAAGAGGGATTTCACAACAGTTTATATACAGTTCACGGAATATCAAAGCGGTAAAAGCAATCAATTAGCACATTATGCCCAAATCATGTAACAAAATCAGATAATGGATAAAGCCAACTATAAGAATTATTATAAGCTCGAATTCTTGAACCCTGAACCAGAGATTCTGGGTTCTGTCCCCAGCAGAGTCGCCAGAGCTGTCACACCTCCTTTTTCACCTACATCCTGGAAAAGGGTATATATAAAGGGAGTTTTTCTAATTAAAAGACAATCGAAACGAGATTTATTTTAAGAAATTTAGAGTCGCCACTTGGTAGATTTATGGTGTCCCAAGTCACCGATTGAATCTCGAATCGAGGAAAATATGACTCTGTTTAACAGTCCGCGAACCAGAAATCTGAGTAAGGAATTCTGTTAACCCGGGAGAAGGTGTTAGGCATTTTCGGATTCCGTGGTTCTAGCACGGTCGCTCAACTGTCATATTCAGCTTATTTATCTGATTTTAATACATATTGAACCTATGTGCCAATTTTAGATTTCAACCGCTTTTATTCAATTATTTTTAGAGAAAATTGAACGTCGTTTAAAACATGTCTTTGGATTGCGTCACATGAAATGCAACCGCAATCCTGAACACATTTTATTCAACGTTTTAGGGATTTGATTTGAGTCACATGAAATGCACACCCGAGTTTAAGAAGGTAAATTATTAAAAGCGCACCTAAAGTGACTAATGCGTTATTATCTTTGGGGAGGGCTGTGAAATTCGCTAAATGGCCCATCTCGAATTCTAAATATTTTATTATAGACATTTAAGAGGACCCCGCAATTTATGCATTTTTGTTTAGCAGGGCTCGCCTCATTTATTATTTAAAGGCCAACCTAAAGCAAACTACAATTTTCTACTTAGTTTGTCTCTAATAATAACAGAAAAAGCCCTAATTAATTAGTATTGTTCAAGAACTAATATACTTACGTCCTTGACTTTTATTCAAAATTTCAGTAATTCCCTTGGGCTTCAAGCTCAGTCCAGTAAGAATAAGACACAGTCAAAACTCAAGTTGGGCTTCGGACAGACTTCATTCAGGCCCACCCTTGACATTCAGGCTTATTAACTTGAAAATGATGGAGCTATTTCACATTTATTCAAATCAACACTTGACATACTCATATGCTCATCTCAATAAAATTCAAAACAGCTAGACGTCTAAACCGACTGGATTGGATTTATATTCTAAAATTCAGATTTTTCTTATCTATTTACCTACTAGTGAACTTCTGGATATTACTAAAGGCAAAACAAACTGGGAAACGTGAATTGAATTTTAACAAAAATAGTCATGAATATAAACCTCAGATGAGCAGGCTAAGCAACTTAATTACGAGATTTTACTTACACTAACACGAACAGGTTAATAGCCTAACTTCACACTTTATTCACATCTAATCATCATACAGCTAAACTAAACTACTTAATGAAACGCAGATGTTGATATGAGTAACTAATCTACTGATCTTAGCTACTGCAATACAAAGTTGTTTGAGACGTCTCTTCAGCTTGAAATTAAAATTAATGTGGATATCATACGCTGATCTCAAAATCAATTGCAACACCCAAACTATTTCTGATTTTTTTTATTTTTTAAAACAAAACCGTTAAACTAAAGCAAGTTCTAAGAAATACTAAGGCTACAACTGGATAACCACAAATTAACAGTCCCAAACAGTCCAATTAGGTACAAATTACGTTGTCCGAGTTTCATGTGAATATAAATCCAATTAGACTACACTACACAGTTACATATCATTAATATCTACTTAACTACAGATGTATAGTCGTCTAAACATGCATCATCCAGTAAACAAATGTATGAGTACTTTCATTTCATGTTCATCTCAAAGCTACATCAATTTGAGTTCAAGTGTGCACCTGGAAATGAAAGAAGGAAGCAGAAAAATGAGGTATGAGCAGTAACCAACATCAGCAGTAGTATTCAACACTTGAAAATGAACCAGCAGACTAATTTTGAAACCAAGGGATGTGATACGATAGTCAGACCCTAATTTCAATCTTAGTGAATCAGCAGACCTCAAACCCGACTCGACTTAAACCCTTTTTATTATCAGCTAACTAGGAATTGCTTCCATACTAGAAGAAAACTTCAGAAAATACCAAATGACTCAATGAAACAGTGTATTTTTCTGAAATTCTGCAATCGTTTTTGATTTTTTTTTCTGTATCTATTTCTGTGTATCTCTCTTCCTATATCTCTCTTAGAATCCGTTCCAAGTTTTCTTAGCTCTCTACCCCTGTATATCCAGTGTATCCAGAGTGTATATTGAGTGTATACCGCTCTCTTCGCCCCCCCTTTTTTTTTCCTCTCCCAATTTCCTAGCCTTCTACCCTCTTTGAATGTTCTCCCTCTCTCAGAATCTCTTCCAAGTTTTCTTAGCTCTATGCCCCTGTATATCCAGTTTATCCAGAGTATATATTGAGTGTATACCGCTCTCTCTGCCCCCATTTTTTTTTCCTCTCCGAATTTCCTAGCCTTCTACCCTCTTTGAATGTTCTCCCCCTCTGACCATGATTTTCAGCCCTTAAATGGGCATTAAGTTAGTGTCATTTCCATTACTCATTCCCATTTTTTAATTATCTACACTAGCTTAGTGCTTTTATTTAATTTAGTAGTGCATTTCCTAGACCCTACCATTGTAGAAGCTTCCTAAAGTTAGGTAAACATTACCCTTATTGAACAACCCCTAAACCAAATTATATTAATTATCTATGAATAATAATTACCACATCTAATTAAATAAAATTACAAAAATTCGAAATTAAACAATAAAAATGCAAAATACATTTTTTGTGATTTTTTCAATTTTGTAAAGCAGATAAATTACTAACTGATTTAAAAATGCAAAAATTAAATCCTAGATGCGAATGCAACATATTTTTTGTATTTTAAATTATGTAAAGATAAAAATAAGGTACTATTTTTGTATATTTTTATTTAAATTTATGAAAGATACGTAAGCTAAAATATTTTTTTTAATCTTTTATTTTTATGACGAAAATAAAGTAAAGAAGTCAAAAATAGTTGAAATAGCTATATTAGGCCTACATTAAATATTTACATGCTAAAATATAAAAATCTTGGGTAAGGTCAAAAATCACATGTCTACACTTATGACACTAAATGAATGACTATGGAGCGACTCTAAGAGTTCTAAGTAAATACCATAACAATAAATAAAATTTCTGTCCACGCGAACAAGTGCGAGGCTCACCAAGAAATATCAACTTGTGCACTCTAATTAATGAAATCTTCAGCTGCGTTAACTGTTGTCTTGAAGAAAATAACGGGCAGTGAGTCGCTATCTTATTGAGTAATAACACTTAACCACAACCGTTTTATTGGGGACAAGTCAGAAAACATGCTAGTATATCAACATAAAATATTATAAGAATGCCCTTTCTAAAGGGCATATCATTTTTTATCAAATCATGTAATCTTATTTGGGTAACGATAAAAATATCTAGTAACAACGAGAATATTTAAAACAATTATAATCACCTCAATAACCATTTCGGTATCATATCGAGTAAAGGACTTGTCCCACATGCAATTTCAAAGCATTGGTAACACACTTATTTTCAAAATCATATATAAACCATGCAGGTTATGAAAACACAAATTGCGGAAGGATTACTACTCATAGTACTCGTGTCGAAATACCAAACTCGTCACCTCAAGCGATCTGTACGACTTTCTTCAATCAATCTATAATCACATCAACATCGATCTCATGTTAATTCTTTGTTTAAGCTAATTCATAGCTAATTGAGAATACCCAATCTTGGGGTTCATGTTTTACTCTCACTTTACTGTATTATATTTACTCATGCTATAAATAAATTTTTTTGAAACATGAATAATTCAACTAGTCTACGATTATCAATTTCAATCTACTCGTCTAATTTATTCCTTCAAAAATTCCATCTTATCATGCTTACCCAAATAAAATAATCTCACTGCCCATAAATGGTGCTTCTTTTATATATATTTAAGTTTCATATTCAATGAAATTACATAATCCAATGAATACGTACAAAGTTGTAAAAGAATTTCACCTTGTCTAATTGCAATTTTTCTGAACGTGATGTTCTCTCTGTTTTGCAAGTCCCCTCTTCTTTCCTTAAGGCTTGTTAATATTTTGTCCTTTTTCTTTCCAGAAGCATAGATGCCTTTTTCCCTTTACCGATTCTGTGAGATTGCAAAGAATCTCCTGATTTCACTCAAATCTCTTTTCTCTGTTGTCTATTGCATACCCTTTCCCCTTAACCCCTTTTTCTTTTTTTATTTTTGCTAGATTTACATCTGGTGGGCTTCGGCCCTTTTATTCATCTCACTTTCCTTTGTGTTTTTATTAGTTTGCTAAATGCCCAATGTGTCATGTTTTAAAATTATGGAATATTACATCCTCCCCACGTTATAAAAATTCGGTCCCTGAATTTAACTCAAGTACACACCTGTAGATTGAAATAAATGGGGGTACTTCGCTTGCATATCTTTTTCTACTTTCCAAGTAGCTTCTTCAACTGTATAATTTTTCCATAAGACTTTCACGAATACAATTTTTTTTACCGTAGCTTTTGCACTTGCCTATAAACAATAGTCATCGGCTCCTCCTCGTAAGATAACTTCAAACAATATAGTAGGTGCTTCAAGTACCTGATATGAGTCTGATATATATTTTCTTAACATTGAGACGTGAAAAGCTGTATGAATAAAAGTCAACCCAGGAGGAAGCGCCAAACGATAAGCCACAACTCTCACTCGGTCTAGTAACTCATACGGTCCAATAAACCTGGGGCTCAACTTGCCTCTTTTTTCAAACCGCATCACACATTTCATAGGGGAGACTCGTAGGAACACTCTGTCTCCAATTGCGTACACTATATCTCTTCTTCTCTTATCCGCATAAGAGTTTTTCTGCTTTGAGCTATAAGCAATCTCTGTCTGATCAAACGGACCTTGTCAATAGCTTTTTGTACTAAGTCGGGTCTTAATAAGTTAGTCTCACCAACTTCACACTATCAGATAAGCAAATTCAAACTATCCGGTGCCATTTGAATACTGAACTGGAAGCTATTGTTGTAAGCAAATTCAGCTAAAGGTAGATAAGCGTCCCAACTACCTCCAAACTCAAGAATGCAAGCTCTTAACATATCCTCTAAGATCTGTATAGTACGTTCAGACTGCCCATCTGTCTGTGGATAGAATGCAATACTAAGATCTACTTGTGTACCCAATGCTTCTTGGAAGATTTCCAAAATCGTAAAGTAAACCGTGATCCTCTATCAGAGATGATGAATACTATAACTCTATGAAGTTGGACAACTTCATTCATAAATATTTGTGCATTCCTCACTCCACCAAAGTGGGCTAATTTTGTCAATAGATCTACAATCACCCATACAGAGTCATAACCTCTAAGGATTTATGATAGCCCGGTGACAAAATCCATAGTAATTCTTTCCTATTTCTACTCCAGAATCTCAATTTATTGTAATAGTTCTGCGGGTCATTGATGCTCAGCCTTGACCTGTTAACAAGTCAAACAACTAGAAACAAAGTTAGCATTATCTTTCTTCATACCTTCCCACCAATAAAATGGCTTCAGGTCATGTTACATTTTTGCGGATCCAGGAAGTATAGTGTATCTAGTGTTGTGAGCTTCTTCAAGAATATCATGTCTCAACCCATCTATGTCTGCTACATATAACCTATTACCCATTCAAAGAACACTATCACTTTCAAAAATCATATCCTTGCTTTTACCAGCTAAGGCCTCATCTCTGTATTTGCATAATCGCTTATCCTAATATTGGGTGGCCTTAATACGCTCAACTAATGAAGACTTAGCCTGAACACAAGCCAACAATGCCTTTGAATTTCCGACACTAAATCTGATGTTTGTACCCTCTATTCTATGCATATCTTCAACCAAAGGCCTCATTGCAGGAACTATATGTGCCAAACTTCCCATAGATTTTTTGTTCAATGCGTCAGCCACAGTATTGGATTTTCCAGGATGATACAAAATAGAATAGTCATAGTCTTTGAGTAGTTCCATCCACTAACACTCCCGAAGATTCAGATCTCTCTGTTGAAAGATATACTTCAGACTTTTATAGTCATTATAAATCTCACAAGTTTCGCCGTATAGGTAATGCCTCCAAATTTTTAGAGCAGATACCACTGTAGCCATCTCCAAATCATGTGTAGGATAGTTTTGCTCATGCTTTTTCAATTGTCTCGAAGTATAAGCTATAACATGGCCATTTTGCATGAGAACACATCCTAATCCCACCCTCGAGGCATCACAGAACACCGTAAATCCTTCAAAACCTGATGGTAAGGCTAATATTGGTGTTGTTATCAAACATGTTTTGAGTTTTTGAAAGTTCTGCTCACATTCCTCTGTCTACTGAAATTTTGTATTTTTCTATGTTAGCTTAGTCAGTGTTGCTACTATTCTAGAAAAAGCTGCGAATCTCTATAGGAGAAATAGGTCTGGGCCATTTTTTCATAGCTTCTCTCTTCTTAGGATCTACCATAATTCCATCTTTGGATACAACATGTCCCAGGAATGACACTGAATCTAGCCAAAATTCACACTTTGAGAACTTAGCATAAAGCTGATGTTCTCGCAATGTGTGCAACACAGTCCTCAGATGAATCTCGTGTTCTCCTTGGCTACGAGAATATATCAAGATATCATCAATAAATTCTATTACAAATATATCCAGAAATGTCTTGAACTCCCCATTCATTAAATCCATGAATGCAGCTGGAGTGCTAGTCAATCCAAACGGCATCACCAAAAACTCATAGTGCTTGTACCGAGTCCTGAAAGCAGTCTTAGAAATATCTTCATCTTTGATTTTAAGTTGATGATAACCAGATCGGAGTCAATCTTTGAAAAGTGGGCGATTTCTTGTAACTGATCAAACATGTCATCTATACGAGGCAAAGGATATTTATTGTGTATTGTTATCTTGTTCAACTACTTGTAGTCAATGTACATTCTCAAAGATCCATCTTTCTTCTTTACGAACAATACTGGTGCACCTCGTAATGATACACTATGTTTAATAAACCTTTATCTAACAAATCCTGTAACTATTGCTTTAGCTCCCTCAACTCTGCTGGTGCAATCCGATATGAAGGTATCGATATGGGTTGTGTGTCAGGTGGCAAATCAATACCAAAGTCTATTTCTCATACTGGAGGCAATTCTGGTAAATCCACAGGAAATACATCAAAAGATTCTCTCACTACTAGTATATTTTCTATACTAATTATTTCCTCTCTTGTGTCATTTACAATAGTTAAGAGACCCAAGCAACCTTTCTTCAGAAGCTAGTGAGACTTCATAAAAGATACAACTTTGCAAATCTCTTGAACCTAACCCCCTTTAAAACAAAACTGGATTCATTTGGTATCTCAAACTTAACTATCTTTGCATGACAATAGACGATAGCATAGGAAGAAGATAACCAATCCACTCCCATCAGCATGTCAAAGTCAATCATATCAAGTACAATAAGGTTGGCTAGAGTATCTCTACCCTCAACCCGAATTTGACAAGCACGATACACGTATTCAACTAATAGGGACTCTCCAACAGGAGTAGAAACTAGAAAAATATCATTCAATAGCTCAAGTTGTATACCAAACCTCAAAGCAAAGTACAATGACACATAAGAGTGAGTAGATTCGGGATCAGTCAATGCAAACACAAGAAAGGGGTGTAGAAAAATCCTTTTTCATGTGTCGAAACGAAAGAGTAATGATTCTTGATCCTGTTTGTTAAAAATTCCTAGTCTTGGTTTCGATTTTTCCGGATGTATCAGAAACCCTTTACCTTACCCCCACCCCTTTTACATATAATATACTAAGTGATGGACAAACAAAGTGCATCAAATGTACAAACAGAAAGAATACCTATAACCACAACATTCGAAGCCTGAGCATCTTGTCTAGTAAATGCAAAAACTCTTGCCTGACCTCTACCAACATTCCCTTATCCTTGATTTATAATAGCACGATCTCCAGCACCTCGACCTCTATTTCATGTACCTGCAGAACATGAAGTATTACGAGTAGTTTGAGTACGTGCAACTGACTAAATAAAAGTTGGGTTGAAATTCCTTGAAGGCTGAGGGCAATCCCTCAAGCGATGTCCTAACTGGCCACACCGAAATCACTTACCAGTCAGAACACGACATAGGCCCAAATGTGATCTACCACAGGTCTGGCAGACTAGAGCAGTGGCATATATCTACCCAGAATTATGATGTTCAGATGATGATGGTCCCCTAGTACCTTGTCTTTAATGTGGTCTGTATGCGAACTATGAAGACAAGTGTGTCCCTATCTGAGAACCATGTTCCTGCTGTCCTTGATTTCTTGCTCTGCAATTTTTATTAAAACCGCCACTTAGTAACCCTCATGTCTTGGCCTTCTTACATAAATTACTGGTTTCATGCTCATCACGTCCCTTGTTTTCAATCTTTCTAGCAAGATCGACTACATCAGAGTAGGACAAAGTCTTCATTTATGGGGCTACTGCAGTGTCTAGGCGACAAACCAACCTAGCAACAAACCTCTGAACTCGAGTTTCTTGGGTAGGCACTATGTAAGGACCATATCTAGCCAAATTACAAAACTTGATGCTATATGTTGACACATCCATATCTGGAGTCTGAACCAATCTCTCAAAGTCTCTAGTAAATTTTTGCCTCAAGTTGTCTGGAAGAAAATAATCCATGAACAAATTACTGAACTCGTCCCATGTCAGTGGGGCTGCTCCTGCTAGCCTTCCTAGCAATACAGTTTCATACCATAGCTAGCCATATCCTCTAGTTTGTATGTTGCGAGCTCTATGACTCTCTCACTAGAACATCCTAGAGCACGTAATGTCATGAGTGTCCCATCCAAGAAACTTTGAGGATCTGCTAAATTATCAGAACCTATGAATTTTGGTGATTTCAATTTCAAGAACTCTTGTAGGGATACCTCCTTATTCCTGAAAGTCTGAGTCTGTGCAGGTGCTTGTGTCTATAAAGTAGCCTGAGGAGCTGAACTTCCACCCTGAAAATGCACCAAGGGTTCTAACACATTCAACAACCTTGCCATTATGTCTGTAGGTAAGGTAACAGTAGGTACAACAGTTGGCATCGGTGGTGGAGCGTCCTGAACTCCCTTTTCTTGCACATGATCTGGCATAGCAGTTTGGGGTTGATCCATGTTCACAACTTCAGGTTGAGGAGAGTCCTGTCTTCTAGTCTGATGAGTCCTAACTTGACCACCACCTCAGGTAGTACCACATCCAGCACCACGCCAGCAGATGAGGGTGTGCGTGTCCTAGCCATCTGCAAAAGAAATACTCTAAAGTCAATCTCAAGTTATCTCAACGCATGATCAAAGAATGAAAGAAGGGAAAACATTCCTAGATGTTCAGTAGCCTCATGATCATAAGTATGGGGGCCTATATACCCATGAACCAGACTCTAGTAAACATTGCTCCATGACTCAGGAATTAAAGCCTAAACTCTAATACCAACTTTTTCACGACCCAATTTAGGATCATGATCGGCACTTAGGAGCAAGTGCTCTCAAGAAAGCCTTATCGGTATTTTACATAAAAATGGATAGAGTTTCCCATATTTTTGGACTATCCAAACAAATTTTCCTATCTCAAAATCAACAACCAACCATTCAAATATCAAACCAACCAACAACTTATCAATTAAACAAAATAAGTCTCCACCATTAATAATCAACCCACTAACAACCAGAAATACTAATTTATCTCCAAATTTGATAAGAAAAATACAATACTCAACATAAGTCTATAATAACGAAAGAATACTTATAACACTAAATGAATGACTATGGAGTGACTCTAAGAGTTCAAAAAAATATCATAATAATAAATAAAATCTCTGCCCACGCGAACAAGTGCGAGGCTCACCAAGAAATATCAACATGTGCGCTCTAATTAATGAAATCCTCGCCTGCGTCAACTGTTGTCTCTGGAAAAAAATAGCAGGGAGTGAGTCACTAGATTAGTGAGTTATAATAACACTTAACCACAATCGTTTTATTGGAGACAAGTCAAAAATATGCTAGTATAACAACATAAAATATCAAAAGAATATCCTTTCTAAAAAGGTAAATATAATTAGACTTTTGATGTATTTCTTGTAACAAAAATCAATTTAACAAATCGATAATAAACTCGGTAAACACTGTCTCATAGCAAATCTCAATGTTTGAGATGTTTCCAAGAAAGGATCATGTAATATGTATCACTGTGTGGACCCCTTCGTAAAAGAAGTCAAATATAACTGTAGGTCCCTACTCGAGAGAAAATTATAACTGTATACTAGTTCTACCTTCCCACTAGCGAGGACTATAGCTGTAATCGGTAATCTGTAAATACAAGGTGCACCAGTTCTAACGAACCCACCATTAGCTACGGGATCCTTCAAATTCTGCTCACATTAATATTCTTTCTTGTAAACAGTCAATACTCATATGAAAGCATTTCAAAATAATAAAGGGCATATCATTTCTTATCAAATCATGTAATTTTATTTTGGTAACGGTAAAAATATCTAGTAACAATGTGAATATTTAAAACAATAATAATCATCTCAAATAACTAATTCTGTATCATATCTAGTAAAGGACTTGTCCCACATGCAATTTAAAAGCATCGGTAACACACTTATTTTCAAAATCATATATAAATAAAAACACAAACTGCGGAAGGGTTACTACTCACAGTACTCATGTCAAAATACCAAACTCGTCACCTCGAGCGATCTGTACGACTTTCTTCAATCAATCTATAATCACATCAATATTGATCTCATGTTAATTCTATGTTTAAACTAATTCATAGCTAATTTAGAATACCCAATATCGGGGTTCATGTTTTACTCTCACTTTGTTGAATTATATTTACCCATGCTATAAATAAATTTTTTTGAAACATGAATAATTCAACTAGTCTACGATTATCAATTTCAGTCTATTCATCTAATTTATTCCTTCAAAAATTCCATCTTATAATGCTTGCTCAAACAAAATAATCTCACTGCCCATAAATGTTGCTTCTTTTTAATATATTTAAGTTTAATATTCAATGAAATTACATAAGCCAATGAATATGTACAAAGCTGTAAAAGAATTTCACCTTGGCTAATCACAATTCTTCTGAAGCGTGATGTTCTCTTTGTTTCGCAAGTCCCCCATTTCTTTCCTTAAGACTTGTTAATTATTGGTCCATTTTCTTTCGAGGAGCATAGATTCCTTTACTGATTCTATGAGATTGCAAAGAATCTCTTGATTTCACTCAAATCCCTTTTCTCTGTTGTCTGTTGCATACCCTTTCCCCTTAACCCCTTTTTCTTCTTTTATTTTTGCCAGATTTTCATCTGGTGGGCTTCGGCCCTTTTATTCATCTCACTTACCTTTGTGTTTTTTTATTAATTTACTAAATGAACAATATGTCCTTGTTTTAAAATTATGGAATATTGCAGTAGATGTCGTAATTGCGATGTCATGTTGGCAATTGCGAACGCCGCAAATTCAAAGCACATGTCGCAAATGTGAACTGTACATCAGAAGCCTAGATGTTGCAAATGCGAATAGTCCCCCCTTCACAAATGCAAAGCTGACTCAAGTCACCCGTGATCGCAAATGCAATCACTATCTTCACAAAAGCGACCTATGACAGTTTGCAAAAGCAAACCCATTCTCAGGTCTTGCTCACAAATGCGAAATTTGTTCTCAAATTTGCGAGCCTGACCTCGCAAAGGCAAGACTGCATCAAAAACCATAAGCTAACTCTACACCAGTAGTCCTTACACTATCTAAACTCATCTGAAATATGTCTGAAACTCACTCGAGCCCCTCAGGCTCCAAACCAAACACGCACACAAGTGTAATAATATCATACGAACTTGTCGCGCGATCAAAATATTAAAATAACATCTAAAACTACAAATCAAACATCAAAACGAATAAAACATTAAAGGAAAACTTAAGGACAACTAGAATCACAACTAAGCATCTAAATCATATCAAACCAACTCCAATTTGCACCAAATTTTGCATACAAGTTTCAAATAGCAAAACGGACCTATTACAAGTCACAAAACTAAAATTTAAATCCATTAACCATAAATTCAACCTACAAAACCTAGAAAATTTCCAAACTTTCAAATTGCGAACTTTCGGCAAAACAAGTCAAATTGTAACGATCCGACTGATCGTTTTGAGTAATTACATTCAGTTTTGAAGTTTGAGGTCATGAGTAGCTTCATACAGTGTATTATAACATGCGTGCATCATCGGTTCGGGTTTTTGAAGAGTACAGAAAGGACTTTTAGGAGTGACTCTCATTTGAGAAGCTTGAGTTCGAAGAATTGACCAAGGTTGATTTTAGAATATTTGACCTCGAATTGAGGTTTAGATGGTTCTGGTACATCCAGATAGTAATTTTGGACCTGGGCGTATGCACGAAATTTCATTTGGATATTTCTAAAAGGTTTCAACATCATTTGGCGAAAGCTAGCAATTTAAAGGTTTAAAATTTTCCTAGGTTTGACCATAGTTTTACTTTAAGGTTATTGGGTTCGAATTTTAGTTTCGGAACTTGGAATGGGTCTATTTTGTCATTTGGAACTTGTCTGCAAAATTTGGCGCCATTTGGAGTTGATTTGATATGGTTCGGATGCTTGGTTGCGATTCTAGAAGTTCTTGAAGTTCATTGTGTTTTTATGTGTTTTGGCATACGATTCGTGATTCTAGAGTTTATTTCGATGTTTTGATCACGTGATCAAGTTCGTGTTATATTTTTAGACTTGTGTGTGTGTGTTTATTTTGGAGCCTCGGGGGCTCGGGTGAGTTTTGAATTAGCTTCAGAGTTTTTTGTTAAATTTTTGTGTGTTGGTTCTAGTTTGATCGCATTTGCGATGTTTTGGTCACAAATGCGACTACCTCATTTGCAAACCAGCCTCGCATTTGCAAACCTAGGTTGCTGGGGAAGAGTTCGCTTTTGTGAAGAACACCCTAGCATTTGCGAAGTTTTTCTGTTATCAAGTGTTCTGGCAATATATTTCATTAGATATTTGTGTAGTTCCCTACTTTTTCCCTACATTTCCCCTACTACTATCAGGGCTACACCAGTGATAGCGGTGACAACCCTTTTTGGTTTTCGAATCGTGGTATTTTCTGTGTTTTCAGGGAAATTCTCGAAGTTGTGGAGACAAGTTGGGCACACGAGCACTAGCAAAGGAAAGCAACCAGGATGAGCGTCCGTAACGGGCGGTGGGAAGCAGTGCGTGAGTGTACAACTACATCAAGTACAACAAATCAACACAGGTTTGGTTCTCGGGAGTTGGTACCTCCCGTTCTACTGTTTCCCTTTTGGTGTTAGCTAAATTGATGTTACTTTGGTTCACAATAGTTCAATCATTCAACTAGTGTACTTGTAGTCACTTGTTTCCTTCTAGTTTGATTCGTTGTTCGTGCACTAATAAGTCTTCTTGAGATTTGTCATAGGTGTAGTGGCTGCAATCTAGGATGATAGATTAAGGGCATGTCCTCGGGTGGGGCAGGGTGTGGGGCCGGGGTCAGGGTGTGGGACGGGAGGTTGGGGAGGTAGAGGGGGCAAGGGAGCCTATAGGTTGAGAATTGGGTCATGGAACATAGGTTCGCTAACGAGTAAGTCTATAGAGTTGGCGAAGATACTTCAGAAGAGGAAGTTAATATAGCGTGTGTCGAGGAGACTAGGTGGTTGGATCAATGGCGAAAAACATAGATGGGTATAAGTTATGGTACTCTGGAGTCCTGAAGGGTAAGAATGGAGTGGGTATCCTGGTAGATAACCATCTTAGAGAGTTGGTGGTAGAGGTCAGGCGGGTGAATGATAGACTAATGACTATTAAACTGATGGTGGGTGAGTGTACTTTAAATATCGTTAGCGCGTACACGCCGCAAGTAGGCTTGGATGAGGAGATTAAAAGGCATTTTAGGGAGGGGTTGGATGATATCGTTCGTAGTATTCTGCCTTCGGAGAGGTTATTCATAGGAAGAGATTTCAATGGTCATATTGGGTCGTCTGCAGTTGGTTATACTGAGGTGCATAGCGGCTTTGGTGTCGGGGAGTGGAACGGAGGAGGCACTTCCCTGTTGGACTTTACCAAGGCATTCGATCTAGGGATTGCGAACTCAAGTTTTCCTAAGCGGGATGAGCATTTGGTTACTTACAAAAGTTCGGTGGCGAAGACTCAGATTGACTATCTCCTCCTCAGGAGATGCGACAGAAGGTTGTGCGAGGATTGCAAAGTTATCTCAGGTGAGACCCTACCAACGCAACATAGGCTTTTGTTGATGGACATTGGTATTAGGATAAGGAGGAAGAAGAGGTCAGTACGAGGCTGTCCGAGGATTAGGTGGGGCACCTTGAATAAGGATAAAGCTCAGGAGTTGGAAGGAAGGTTATCGACAATGGGAGCTTGGAGAAGTAGTGGGGACGCAAACACTATGTGGTCGACGACGGCTGATTGTATAAGAAAGGTGGCGAGAGAGGTGTTAGGGATATCTTCGGGCCGCACTGGTAGCCACAAAGGAGACTGGTGGTGAAATGCAGGTGTCCAAGATAAAGTGGAAGCGAAGAAGGCGGCGTACCTGCGGTTCGTAGGGAGCTCTGGAGAGGAGGAGAAAAGAGCGAACAGTGAGAGATATAAGGTAGCTAGGAAGGAGAAGAATATGGTAGTAATGGAGGCTAAGACGACAACTTTTACTCGTCTGTATAAGGAACTAGGGAACAAATGAGGGGAGAAGAAGTTATTCCGACTCGATAAGGTGAGAGAGAGGACGGCTCGGGATCTGGGCCAAGTGAGGTGCATAAAAGATGATGACGGCAAAGTTTTGATGGGGGATGACCATATTAAGAGGAGATAGCAGACCTACTTTCATAAACTTTTAAATGAAGAAGGGGATCGGGATATTGTTCTAGGTGAATTGAGGAATGCCAACAACCCCCATGAATTAAGTTATTGTAGGGACATTGAGGTCGATGAGGTCATGGAGGCAATGCGTAAGATGGGGAGGGGCAGAGCTACCGGGCCAGACGAAATTCCGGTTGAACTTTGGAGGTGTGTGGGTAGAGCAGGCTTGGAATGGCTTACTGGGTTGTTTAATGTTATATTCAAGACTAATAAGATGCCTGAAGAGTGGAGGTGGAGTACAATGGTTCCGCTATATAAGAACAAAGGCGATGTTCAGAGCTGTAACAACTATAGGGGTATCAAATTACTGAGTCATACCATGAAAGTCTGGGAGAGAGTGGTAGAAATGAGAGTGCGAAGGACGGTGTCTATTTCATATAACCAGTTCGGGTTCATTTCGGGGCGATCTACCACAGAAGCTATCCACCTTATTAGGAGGATGATGGAACAATACAGGGATAAGAAGAAGGATCTCCACATGGTGTTTATCGATCTAGAGAAACCGTACGACAGGGTTCCTAGGGAGGTCCTATGGATATGCCTAGAGGTTAAAGGGGTCTCGATTGACTACATTAGGGTGATTAAAGACATTTATGATGGAGCTAAGACTCGGGTTAGGACAGTAAGAGGCGACTTCGACCATTTTCCGGTTGTTACAGGGTTGAACCATGGGTCTATGTTTAGCCCTTTCCTATTTGCCCTAGTGATGGATGTCATAACGCATCATATTCAAGGGGAGGTGCCATGGTGCATGATATTTGCTGATGACATAGTCCTAATTGACGAGACACGACGCGGAGTCAACGAGAGGCTAGAGGTTTGGAGATATGCCCTTGAGTCTAAAGGTTTCAGGTTGAGCAGAACGAAGACAGAATACCTCGAGTGCAAATTTAGGGCCGAGCCGACGGAAGCAGGAGTGGAAGTGAGGCTCGACTCTCAAGTTATCCCTAAGAGGGGTAGTTTCAAGTACCTTGGGTCAGTTATTTAGGAGACCGGGGAGATCGACGAGGATGTCACACATCGTATAGGGGTGGGGTGGATGAAGTGGAGGTTAGCAATGGGAGTTTTGTGTGACAAGAAAGTGCCACCGTTACTAAAAGGTAAGTTTTATAGAGCAGTGGTTAGGCCTGCTATGTTGTATGGGGCCGAGTGTTGGCCGGTTAAAAATTCACACATCCAGAAGATGAAAGTAGCAGAGATGAGGATGTTGAGGTGGATGTGCGGGCATACAAGGATGGAAAAGATTAGGAATGATGATATTCAAGAGAAGGTGGGTGTGGCCCCCATGGAGGACAAGATGCGGGAAGCAAGACTCAGATGGTTCGGGCACATTCAGAGGAGGAGCACTGATGCACCAGTGAGGAGGTATGAGCGACTGGCTATGGTGGGCACAAGAAGAGGTAGAAGGAGACCTAAGAAGTATTGGGGAGAGGTGATCAGGCAGGACATGGCACGACTTAGGATTTCTGAGGACATGACCCTTGACATGGAATTGTGGAGGTCGAGCATTAAGGTTGTAGGTTAGAGGGTAGTTTGTGAATATTACTATAGCGCACTAGAGTGAGACTAGCCATTTAGGAGTTAGTCTTAGGATGCTACTGATCAGCTACTGATGCAAGGTTGTATCTGTTGGATATTAGTATACCTTACATCCTTTTCTCCATCCTTTTCGTATTTCCTATATTTCTTATATTGTTGTTATTTTTTTATTTTATGCTATGTATTTTATGTTATTTATTATGAGTCTATTGATAGTACTAATATATTGTCTCTTGTTGCTCTCTTGAGCCAAGGGTCTCCTGGAAATAGCATCTCTGCCCCTCGGGGTAGGGATAAAGTCTGCGTACATATTACCCTCCCCAGACCCACTTGTGGGATTACACTGGGATGTTGTTGTTGTTGTTGTTCTGTTAGCATTTGTGAAGTATTTGGTTACAAATGCGACCTTAGAAAAAAACCTCATGTTTCGCTTTTGCGATAAAATGCTCGCTTTTGCGGGGTTCGCGATTGCGACATCTGCAACCTACATATAGTGGAGCATTCCGAATATTAGCTTCATTTTGATATATTTTGAACCCTAGCCTCGATGGAAGGCGATTTTGTGGAAGGATTTTCATTATAAATCATTGGGTAAGTACCTCTAATCAATTTTCAATTGTATTTTATGATTATACATTCGATTTAACATCAAATTCATGAGAATCTAAAGGAAAATTGTAAAATCTTTCAAAAGGTAAAATGATGATTTGAATGACGAATTGGTATCGGAATTTGATAATTTTGATATGGTTGAACTCGTATCAAAATGGGTGTTCGGGTTTTGTAAATTTTATCGGGTTCCAAGGTACGGGCCTAGGGGTTGACTTTTGTTGACTTCTTTTGTAAATTGTATAAGGATCATAGCTTTGTTAATTGAAATTGTTTTCTCTTGCATTGTTTGATGTATTTAAGTCATCTTTGGCTAGATTGAGACGAGTGGTGTTGAATTAGTAAAGGAAAAGATAAATTGAGTATTGAGTTGGCCAAATTGAGGTAAATATCTTGTCTAACTTTGTGTAGGGGAAACTACTCCATAGGAATTGAGTTAATTGTGCTATCTTGTTATGTGAAAGCCATGTGCGCAAGGTGACGAATGGGTACACTGTCTATATGTGGTATTGACCGGTTTAGATTATCTAGTCTCTTCACATGCCTTTGATTAAATTGTCATAACATGAGGTATCTCGTTGTTAGGCTACTCTTACATGCCCTATTTGACGTTGTTAACACTTATTGTACCTCTTACTCGTTATTTGGCCCTTATAAGTCTTAGTTGAAGTTATTGCCTTCCTTATTTTCTTGTTACCTCTTAATTGTTGAGTTCTTCTATGACTCTGTGTATATCTGCTACATGTCCAAAGTGTTGTGATTGCATGCTTAGTTATCACGTGCCTTACATGTCTTGTCATTTTCGTAAAAATTGTTGTTTTCCTTTGATTTTTACATGGTTCCTTTATTGTCGTGTACTCGTCCCCTTGATTGTAGATACTCTTGTAAATTGAGTTATTGAATTGTTGTCGTTGATTTAAATTATTGCACGGGGGATCGGGTTGCACACCGCAACAGGTGAAATAAGGGAGGATATTTATATTGTGATATTGTTATTGTACGGTAGGATCGGGTTGCACGCCGCAACAAGTGAAATAAGGGTGGACTGTTATGGTAAAATAAGGGTGAATTATGATATTAATATTATATGGTGGGATCGGGTTGCACACCGCAATATATCTTATTTATTGTTATGATATTGATATTGTACGGTAGGATCGGGTTGCACGCCGCAACAGGTGAAATAAGGGTGAATCGATATGGTGGAATAAGAGTGAATTATGATATTGATATTATATGGTGGCATCGGGTTGCGGGTCGCAACATATTTTGTGTTTTGTATTCCCCGTTGTATTGTATTGGCTTTGATTCTTTCATACGAGACTCTAAGAATTTGTATTTCTGGATTTTCACTTTTTTTTTAGGATTGAGTTATTGTCACTGATTTATTACCTTGTCATCATTTCCTGAGTTCTCTTCCTGATACTATTATTTTGGTGAATTCATTTTTAAGATGAATTTACTACGCTGAGTCATTATCTCATACTCTGTTGAATTGTGATAACGTAACAGTTTTAAATAAAAGAATTAATAACATGCTTACCTTATGTGACTTTTAAGTTAAAAACTCGTTGTTTATCTCGGAACTTACCATTTCTAATATTTGTCATATTTTACTTTAATTGATTTCTCAACTTATGCTTTTTATTTTTCTTAAAAAGGAATTATTATTATTTTTTAACTTAATAAATTCTATACTAAATTCAGTAGCTTATGTGATGTTATATTATTTGAAAATGTTATTTTCTTCACCCAAATAATTTCTAAAATAAACTCATTTTTTCCTCATTGAATTTCTTCTTGGTTCAGAAACTGTAATTTTACTTTATGATATAAAAATAAATCTCTTGAACATCCTAATTAGCATTTGACATGGATATTATGTATTGAGTAGTACGTGGGTTTTTTGGGCGAAATGAGATGGAAAATGTGGGCACAAGGTGCCACGTGTGTTAAAGGTTTGCAGATTGTGATTTTTTATATGAGATTTTGAGAAGAGGGATTGTTGAAATTTGTGTATTAAAAATGATATGATTGGTTGAGTTGACATCGTTTTCCCTACTTGGACACATTTGTACTTCATCCGTACCCGACTATGTTTTTGCTTAATTACTTGGTTATTTCTCGTTGCCATTCGTTTCCCCTTATTGTTACTACTGTTTGTAATCTAATTTCTGTCTACTATTGGCATTGCATTGATATTTCTTCCTTGTTAGCTTTATGTCATATCCTGCACAGGTTTATATGTTCGGTAGGTGTCTTGACCTGGCCTCGTCACTACTCTATTGAGGTTAGGCTTGATACTTACTAGGTATTTGTACTCATGCTACGCTTCATCACATTTTTGTACAGAACCAGGTACTTCGGATCGAGTTGGTTTTGAGACTTATGCTTGGTGTGGCTGGAGACTTCAAGGCACATGTTGGGCATTCATAGGCTCCGAAGTCACCTTCTATTGTATTTATTTCCATTGTTTCCTTTTATTTCGGAATAGTGATGTATTCATTATGTATAATAACTCCTAGAAAGGTTTATGACTTGTACTACCGATTTTGGGATATTGTATCATGTTGAGACTATTGGTTTATTTAGAAACTTCTGGTTCATGTTTAATAGCTGTTAGTAGAACCTGTCATTATTTCGGTATGTGTTAGGCTTACCTAGTTTTAGAGACTAGGTGCCATCACGACTCCTTTAGAAAGATTTTGGGTCGTGACAAGTTGGTATCAGATCTCTAGGTTCATAGGAGCTATGAGTCATAAACAGGTTTAGTAGAGTCTTGTGGATCGGTACGGAGACATTTGTACTTATCTTCAAGATGATATGGGAAGTATTAAGAAATTCCACTTATTTCATTCTTAATCATTCGACATTGATTCAGCTTGAAGTATATACCTTACGTTCCTTTGCATTCCCTCGTGTATGGTATTACGCCCTCGGTATCAGCTATGCGCCAGTGGTTCATGATGCTGTAGATGGGCTACGATGGAGCCAGGGATGCTAAATGATTGCCTCAATGTGTCGTCCAGACTGAGGATGCGGAGGTATTGGGAGACTACTCAGTTGTTCACATGGATGTGCAGCGGGTTCTGACATTTAGTTGATAAGTACAAGCTTGGGGAGGTTTAATTGGTTAACTAGTCGTCGCGATCGTGGTGGGGTCACGAGGTGGATGTTGATTGAGGATAGCTGGTGGTATTAGAGACTATGTGGTTCGTATGGAATTCCTACTCACTGGAAGGTACATATTATCATTCAAGGCACTAGAGGAAGCGAGTTCGACTGTCATGAGTTTGTGGATCATCGGATGTTGTGTCCTATGGCTTTGCGCCAATTGGGGAGTTCACTATCGACGAGCAGTTTGTAGAGTAAGGTGTTGTATCAGCTTTGGCCTAGGATGAATGCATACAATATTGAAAGGTTCCTCGAAATTGCATATGATTAAGATCCGAGATTTGCACGGGATGATGTTGGGGCTTACGACATTTCAGTATCATTAATGAATCTACATTCAGTATTAAGGAGGTTAGAGAAACAACCTCAGATTCACAGAAGGTCTATTCATGGTGGGTATCTCGATTGGGGAAATTATGGAGTGCTTCAGAGGAAATACGATGTATTATGAGCTTCTAGGCCACGTGGTTCGTACCAGGAATTTCTGTATTGAGCTTTGGTGGGGTCGTGATGTATCGACTCGAAGAATGTTACCCTGGAGGAAAGACGAGGAGTATCCAAAGAAATAGGTCAGCTCTATAGTGTTGGGTCAGCTTAGCAATGGAGGTAATTAGTCCTTTTTGGAATGGAAATTCTCTACCGACATGTGTGGCAGTACTCCTGGATTGAACGGTTTGTGTGAGTCAGTTGAGTTGGGAAAATGCGGCCCTGATGGCTTAGTTGCATGTGGGCAGATCTCGAAAAGTTCTAGATAGTTTCGGCCATGGTTGGGTTGGCTATCTGCTATGGGTATAAGTAATATGTTGTACATTACAGTCTTCTCCCGGATGGATATCAGAAATTAATAGAATGCTGGCATTATTGGATATCATATGTGAAGAGCATGCATTCTAGGAAGGCACCTTGAGTTTTGGTTTGCGGGTGCATGGCTAGTGGCATGGTGATTAGTGGTTTTGAGGCTTATGAGGTTCAGGTTTTGTTACGTGGCCGAAAAATCTATATGGGTGTTTTCGTAAGATGATGAGGTATGAGTGATGTGTCAGCCATTTGAGTAGCATAGTTGAGATCGGGTATGGAAATTCTGGTACTCATGAGGTTTTGGGGCTGGATCTCCGCATATGCGCACTAGTTATTATTTACGGAGTGTAAAGAAATGTTGACAATGGGATAACTAATGGCATACATTATCGATAGGTTTCCATGGACTTTTGGAAGGATATTTACTTGTCTGGGAATGATTAGGATTTGGTTTGGGGGTTATTTGATAGCCTATTGGGAATGTGTATTTTATATCAGATCAAGTTTGAGTGCTCTTATGAGATTGTTATCACGGTTATGTTACCGGACTGAATGGATATTATTGGTGCCCCTGGCCTATGTTATGTCTCTCTCTCTCTCTTATGCGATGATGGGCTGTGAGGTTGCAGGATTATTCTCCATACATGTTGTAATTCCGTTTAGACTTTATGACGATATGGGCAAGATGACCCTCGTGATGTTTAGTTGTTCATTGCACTTTAGCAGTTCTTGCCTCCCTCTATGTTGTGTTATTTCTATTCATTTCCCACAGTTATACTTGTGCACTCTATTGTGATTGATATCAGCGCATTCATGTGATCAGGGGACCCGAGCACTTTAGCTCGATAAGTATCCCTATGTGGATTGATATGGAACCAGGGTTCGGCCTCCATTTTTTTTATTTTCCCGAACTTAGTTAATAAATAAGGAAAGATGGAGACCCTGATTTGGACCCTCGTGATCAAGCTAAATCACATTATTCCTCACTCAATTCGGCCAAAATTGGTCATCATTTTTCTTTACCCAACAACTCTTTCATCATTACCGGGTAAAGAGGGGCAGTTGTTGATACCCAATTTTGACCTCATATTTCTCAAATAGTATATAGACTTTCAAAATGTCTTTTTCATCCATTATTTAATTTGCAAGATTTATGCAAGCATTTTCTATAATTTTTCATAATTTTAAAGCATTAAAATTGATTTTTTTGCATTTTAAATTGTTCAAATATCTATTAATTACCCTTTCAAATTATTTTGTGATGACTTAATCATCTAAGCTTATTATTTGTATCCGCACATTGGTTTCATAATATTTTTTATCTTATTTTATACAATTGTATTTGCATTATTAAGCTATTTACACAATTTTGTAATAATAGCCTATATGCTATGCATAAACACATTTGTCACGACCCAAACCAATGGGTCGTGACGGTCACCCGGTACCCTACTCAAGCGAGCACCAACATAACGTATCTTTTCGTATCATCCTATCATAGATAACTGAGCTGGAGAGGCTACCGTGAAATAAGTAGAATACAATATGTGATACCAACTTATACATAAGACATATGGGCCTTTAAGACCAAAATAACCACTCGTATACTGAACATAGGCCGGCAAGGCCATACAATCTCTTACGTACATGACATCTGTCTACAAGCCTCTAAGGATACATAATTGTCATAAAGGTCGGGACAGATCCCCGTCATACCAAACAATACACATCTAAATTATACTGACCAAACGGGCAACTTCGAAGCAAATGGAGCGCACCAACATCTTCCGCTGAGCTGATAGCCTACTTGGAGGGCTCTTGACCTTTCTATCGGGACTTGCGGGCATGAACGCAGTGTCCCCAGGCAAAAGGGACATTAGTGCGAATAATGTACCGAGTATGTAAAGCACATAAATAAGTACATAAAAGACATGGAAGAAATATAAAGTAAATGACACAACTTGTAAGTCTAGATAACTCTGTAAATCATAAAATAATTATGGTGTCATGCATATGCGTATGAATGTCATGTCGTGCATAGGTACATGTTTCATAACATCATCAGGCCTCTGAGGGCATCCCATCATATCATCTCGGCCACTGTGGGTAAAATCATCAACGTATACCAGCTGATCAGGTGGTGGTGTGTATATAATGCCATAACCTTTCCCATATCCCATATACATAATATATATATATATATATATATATATATATATATATATATATATATATATATATATATATATATATAACGCCATCTCGTCTTGAGTCAATGTGCATGTATAAATGCATGAAATACATATGAAATACGTTAATAAAATCTCTCGGTACGTCATAAGACCATTATGCCTTTGATTAATACCATGAAATAAACTTTACCAACTTACGTATTTTTGAGACCCATGAATAGATGATAGAATAATATGACACATGGGGAATCAAGAACATAAGCATCTCTAGTATTTCTATGAATAGAGTCATTTATGGAATTTGTGCATTTGCTCGTTTCGTTCATGTCGTATAGATCATGCCAAAAATAAAGAAGGGATAGCCTTAACATACATGAGTCAATTCTCATGACACTCCCTCTAACACATGTTAATTGCGATACAACACGTGACGGCAAGATCGGAGTAGAAAAAAATCCATATGATATTCTTGTGAAAGATTACACCGTATTTCCTTAGAACCGCAAAATCTCACGTTTTGAATTGAATATTGAAGCAACTACATTGCCAAGATGGTAAGCAAATTTTGTTGAATTTTTATTAAAGACTTGCTGCCTCCCAAACATATGTACTTCACATTTCCATTTAATGATGGAAGTGAGGTTATTGCTTGTCAAATTGAGTTGGCCCCATTTTGATGACTAATGTCACATAACCTTCTAAATTTTTGCCACCTTTCAAGTTAATATTATGAGTCACTTAATGTGTTCAAGGGGCTGCTACGTCTCTTTTGTTTTAATCTTTATCCAAAGACTCCAATTAATCCACTACTAATTATTATAACTAGGTAATGTCCCACTACCCAATAATTAAATAATTACCCACATAATTAAGAATTATTTCCACTTACTTAAAATACTATTCACTTTTTACATACCTTATACACCTTACTATCATGGTCATGTGGTACCTTGTATGACACTAATCCATAAATACTGAGTATTTTAGCTCGGGCCATATTTTATCCCAGTATGTCAAACTTGGACGAAAATTTATTTTCCTTGACTTGCTTTCCCTCTTACCTTCACGAAGTTACTCATCACTTATTTGAAATAGCATAATACTTATAATCTCATAATAATTTCATTCCCGAACTTACGTTGATTACGTTTACGATGAAACCTTAACTTCTGAAAATACGGGATGTAACATCTCATTCTCGAGCTTTCATCAATTCACTTATGGCATACTTTCATGTACGAAAACATGGGGCGTAACAACATTTCTCACATTATTTGTGCCAAGTAGCATTTTTATATTTTTATAGTGTTAAGTTATTATTTTTCAATCATTTTATTGCACAAGTAATATTTTATTATCTATTAATTATTTTTAAAATAATTTTTCTGTATTGAATTTATAGCCCAATACAAGGCTAATTCAGGACCAAAATAAGCAGTCAAGATACCCTAAAACCCTTGGCCCAATTCAATTTAGCCCAAACCAAAAAACCCTCTTTAAAATGACCTGGTCAGGACCTGTTCCATGGCACTCCCCACTTCTCCTCTTATTCTAGCCATTGATCTCAAATGATCAATGACCCACAGCCTTCCCCCTTATTTTATTACCCAAATCCCTGAAACCCTAACCCATTCCCCTTAACCTGCTGCCCCTAAACGCTCTCAACCTCTCTTTCTCTCTTCTGAAGAACCCTAGCCGCCTTACCTTAACTCCCTCTCTTAATCCCGTTAATAATGGGATTCGACTATTATTTGCTTACCATATTTGGATCCCTTTGGTACTGGTCACACGTTATGGCATTACTTAGGTATTTGTCCAATTTTGACAAATACCACCTCTATATCGGACGAGAATCAACTCAATCTTGGAGATTTGGACAATATACCGTCCATATACATAAAGAAAAACTAGATTCTTCACACCAGTTGGCCGATTTTGAGTTTAAAACCCTAACTAGGGTTTGGAGTTTGATATTTTCCCTTTCCTGTTACTCTACTGACTTACATACGAGATTTTACCTTTTTTATCCATGTTTACTTGATTTCTTTCTTTATTTTATGTTTAATCGGTTATTTCCCTTATTTGTTCATTTAATTTTAACACTATATAAACCCCTCCCCAATTCGCCTCTAAAACTAGAAGTTATCACTGCTATTACACTATATACTTTCCTCACTCGTTCACCTTCTCTGAAATACTCGGCTCTTTGGCCGGCTAAAAGACAAGGCCATAGTATTATCAACCTCCTCCACTGCAAGCACTGCTGGGGCACTTACGAGGCTCTTGTGAAATCTGAAGCATCGAAGACCTGGGGTTTTTGCTACTAAGCTCTTTACTATTGTTTTGCTCGTATAATTTTGCTACTGGTTAGTGTTTTTAACCATTGCAATGTTAATTTTCTTTCTTTCCTTCTGCATACCTATATGTGTTTGAATTCTATGAGCATGATTTAGTTGTGAATCCCTGATATTGCACTATTATGATAATGTTCAATACTCTTTTGTCATTCTATGATAGTCGAATGCATTTTACATGAGATAGTTTACTGCTTTGTTCTTGGTTTGTGTTAGGGTAATATGTGTTCTTTACTATGGCCTGCACTTCTATGTTGATTCTTTGTTTTCTTCTGGAATCAGTTATGTATCTCTAGCATCTGAATACGTTTCAGTTTTAAGCTTCAATGCGTGCCTATTTTGATATGAATCTGGCTGTTATGACTATATGTTGTTAGTTATAGAATTTTCTTGCTTTGGATATTACTACAACTCTATGGAAACCTCCCTCTACTTAGAATGAATCATTTAGTTATGAGTCTTGTGTTTAATTGATTGTTCTTTCTGTACTAGCCACAACTGTATGGAACACTGCTTTAAGGTTTACTCTAAACATGTTTCCATGCTATCCTATTCCCTAGCATCACTTAGGATTTTAGGATAAACATTCTATTTTTCCTCTTATGTATGTTAACGAGTAACTAATATACCCCTTTTCGTGTCCTAAGTTTCTATACTATGACCTATTCTCCATCATGTTAAATTTCCATGATATTGGCCAAGCTGCCCTTATTGGTATGTTGATATGATATTTGGGACCTTATTAGAACTTTCATGCCATAGCTGTTATTATACTAGATTGACATTTGAAATCCTTCAGGTTGGTGCTCTATTCTAAATTTGTGTGGCATTGTGCACTCTCGTATGTTGAACCTATAATCTTAGAAAACCTCGATTCCTCTGCCTCTTTCAAAAAATGTTTTCTGCCTAATATGCTAAGTGTTTGAATTTGTGATATCAACCATGTTCCTTGAGTCTTGTTGATTCTCTTTGCTTGTATGTTCTTTGTTTAATCACCCCTGTTATGTCTACTTCTAAAATGTAAGTACACCTCTTAAAATTCTATCATTTAATCAGTGTTCTCTCACTTTCATTTTTTACCTACACTATTTTGAATCTACCACCCTTGGCCGACTAAAAGCCAAGGCCATCAAAATTCTCTCTATTGACCTCCCTAGCGTAAGCACTGCTCGGGGTTCATTTGAGACTCTTATGAACTCTGGCACACTAGGATTTAAGGTCTTTTGGTCATTCTCTTTACTATTGGTACTTGAGTTATTTCTGACACTCAATTTCTTTCCTCATTCTATCTGCTGAATCTGTCATTCTCTTTACTATTGGTACTTGGGTTGTTTAAGTGACTGGTCCTATGGTCAATTTGTGATTGTTTTGTCTGGCTTGAGTTCTTTTATGGCTTTTGAGTTGTGCTAATGGGTATAGTCCCCTATTTGGATCTGAGTATGCCATTTGCAAAGAAAGAGTTTGTTGAAGGCCCCAGACAATACTGGGTATCTCCTACTATTATTTCTTGTGTAATATTTATATTTACATTCTTTGGGCCTATAATAATTTTTAATAACAAACAACTTGGGGTATTAGTGAAATTGGGGAAATGGGTATACTCTAATGTTTGCATGAAAGGGTACAAAACATGCCTATAGGGTTCGTATGATTTACTTGTTATTTTTTTCAACCTGTCGTATATGATGTTCAATTTCATGCACACTAGTAGAAATCATGCCATTAGGGGAATCACACACTCACACAACTTGTTTACTATCAAAGCTTGAGCTTAAGTATTTTATTTATTCTTATGTCTACTGCTATGTGTTACTAGACAGCATACCTATAGGAAACAAATACCAATAAACTTTCCTTCAATTTGTATAACTGTAGCATATTCATTAAATATCATGCCTATAGGATTATACTAGCTTGTGTTCTACTGATCTTCATCTAGAAATCATGCCTATAGGGTATTATCACTTGCTTAAAATGGTTTATGAGATTAACCTTGTTAATGCTGAACTCTCAGATACTGTTTCATTGCTTAGCCAGTCCACTATTAAAAATCATGCCTATAGGACAATGTCACCTTTCTAAGACGTGTATCCATAAAATCAGCACTAATAGCTCTAAGCTACAAACAGTACTGCCTCCTCGCCTAAGTACTAAGGGCAACAATGTTGTATATACGATGCTGGAATTCAGAGTCATATAGAAACCATGTCTATAGGGTTTAATGAATTCAATTTGCCTAAATTTGGAAACTGCTTATTCACAATACTGAACCTGCTTGCGTGCATTCATGTCTAAGTGTGGAGGCTAACTTGAGCCTTTAACTGCGTTTATATGAAGTTCTACCAATTTTGTATGTCACTTACTTTTATCATTTTTAGCAGCCTAAGTAAAGTCTAGAACCACCCAAATAGAGGTCAATGCCTGCTGGACCATAGGCATGGGACGCATAGTGCACGCATAGGATATGACTTAGAATTAAATTAGAGAGCATTTAGGTAAACAACTTTAACATAGTAATCGGGTAGCAGGAGATGATAGTCTATGCCCGCTGAATAATATGAGTAACTCCCTACCTCAAGGGAGTTGCGAAGTATTATTTATGTTGCACAGGGTGATCCCTTAAGCTAAAAAACTTAGGACCCACCTCTTCTTTATACATTTAGTCACCCAATATAAACTGTTATAGTTATATCCTTGTAATTTTTGTTTCGCATAATGTTATAATAGAATTCTTTGACCCTTGTTCTCTTGTTTATCTTGCCTAATTATAATCCACGTAGTCTTAAGTTCGGCCAGGGCCCACAGTTATGGGCCTCGAAGAGTGCCTAATACTTTCTCTTTAAGGTAATTTGAGCCCTTACCCGATCTTTGGTGGCGTTGGCTAGTCAAACAGAGTTATCTGCATAATAGATGCCCTAACGCACCTTAAAAATAGTTAGGTGACGACTCTTCTTCTTTTAACACTTTATCTCCCACTCAAAAGATTTGTCACATGTCAAAATCCACTTTCGCTAGAAAAAGAGGCGTAACACCAAGCATGTTTCCAACATACGAACACCGTATCAAACACTACACAATGCACCAATACACGATTGCATACTTTTGCTGAATTCACACTATGCACCGCATAATTCACATGACCATAATAACATCCTCCGATAACAAAAGCCGAAATTCCAATCTGTTGCCCACAGCACACCTCATACCACATATAAGTCCTAATCCAACTCTTGCAATGTTGCCACGATGGAAGAGATGTATAGAAATTCATATCCAGTTATCGAGTCAACAAATCATTGAGCCTCTCCTCTTGACAACAACCATTAACTCCTTCTGAGCTGAATAACGATATTTGTCCTTTAATATGCCTTATATAAACCCGATCGCACTAATCATAAATCAGATAATCTCGTCTCACCCAATATAAGCTGCTCAGGCAACAAGCCACCTCAGACACCCCCAAAAGTTTCATATGATGCCACAATATGCCAACAAGCTACAAACTTGAATGTGATACATAAGGGAAAACGAACTCTAGAAAGAACCACTCAACCCACGTAACTAATTAAAAAATTGAAAGGATGTTATGAACCTTCCTAAAAAAATGAGAAACAAAACACACAAGAATAGATATGGGGAACTGTACTCAACATCACACTGTTGCGACGTGCAACCCGATCCAGCCATGTTACCCGTAGCAGCATGCTACCCAATCCAAATAACATACCCATGGCGGCGTGCCACCCGATCCACACATAATAATCTATAAGGATATACTTACCGAGCTAAAATGCTCATAACTATGAAATACCCAAATATAGACCACAAGCACGCCAAATGTAGAATACCAATCCTGGGGAGACAGATAGCGCCATGTGCTACAAAACTCGAGCACGACTAAGGTGCAATATATGATCTGCATCTCGAGAGGCATCCTGCTCACATAACGCCATCACTACGCGGAACCTCAACACATGTGCAATTAATCAAGCCATCTCACAACCCACAGGGCACAATAGAGTATTACATGAAATAGTCGACGACGAAATAACATCCAACGTCCGAATACTCCTCCGTAAACAATGTTATGCTGAACTGAACACATCCGGCCTGATATAGAGCACACACTCACATTTAGATCCATCAACGAACCTCAAGCCGATTATGACCGTACCATACTAAGACAATAACCTTCCAAAGATCCACAATGACCTTTTTCCCATGACATACAAGAACAACCATCGAATCTGGAACAAACTTCCACAATTCACAACCAAATGAATAGAGCGCTTTCTAGGCCTAAACTCTCACATTAGCGATAGCACCACAATCTCCATACTTGGTTTCAATTTTTAATCAATCAAGATACTTAAATGTCACACTTATACAATCCTCTCGTGGGATACGTTCTCATGACCTTCCGCACCAGGTAACAAGTCTGCACATCTATACCACCGGTCATACTAATGCTGTAAAGCAAATCGGAATCCACAAATTAGTACACCCAGCTCTTACACAAGAAACCAATCTCATGTGATGCTAAGGACAATACCAACTTACTCTAAACATTTGAATTTTTCCCTTCTCATCCGAGCTCATGACGCTCTTATCGACACCAAACTGCAACCTTGATTCTCAACTTCAAATTCACATGCCGCTCACTGTACCTAACATATCAATACGTGAGAGTATAGAATTTCATCATAACTCCTGAACCCCTAATAGTATACATACTTCATCATATAGAAACCTTTCACTTAAATCATTTCAGGAGAACCATTGCAACACGTGACTGAATTCCCGTAACCGTAGAAAACACAATCCTTAAGTAGTGGTCTAAATCATCATAACTCTTCCGGGATCCATCTACACATAACAGGCTGTAATACTCGAATGCCTCCAAATGAATCAAATTACGGTGGCCGTCAAGCCTCGCACATACCGCCACAAATGACCTACATGACTTAACACGCTGAAGGAACTGATCATTGCTACCATTATGCCGATTCGACTACTGCTAACCGATCTGACTTCTTCTAATTTACTCTGAATTTGGCTTAAGAATAATAGTAGCTCGATTCAAAACATAATGATCTCACATCCGCACTCATCCTGAGTGACCTTATTTCACGAGACCACGTTGTCTCAAAACCCATGAACCATCTCATACCCTCCTTGTGCGCATATTCGCATCCTCAACATGTACACTATTCTGTTAATTCCTCTATGAATCTAAAATTATCTTCTCTCGTTCCTCCAATGATACACCGCAGACCGAAGATAACATAGAACACTCCAAGCCCCTTTTCATAATCCGATGTAAAAGCTCGATACTTAACCATACTACATACTCGAAATCCTCAGGCACCACAATTTAAACTTTGAATCCACTAGAACCGTTGTTAAGAGTCACCCACTCTGAATTGGTCCCAAATATAATCAAACTCCAAGGCCCTGCTATTACATGAACACCCCCTCTAAGAAGTACCCGGCTGAATTACTACCCTTGTACATCACATCAACATGAAGCATAAACTCTGAGTCTTCCCAAAGCCTGGGCATGAGTTGATAAAGCCAATTATGGCACACGTTCCTCAAATCCTTTGCTCAAATTGCCACTGATATTCTCTTTCCTTAGCTGTAATAACTAACCAATATGCCAACAACCAGAAACCGATAACCATGCAATCCAATCGCAGGTAGTGGTGCTCTCCCACTTAGCTTGAAGCTACCATTAGATAACTCTGGAACCCACCAAGATTCCTTATCCTCCATTGACATGATCTTGCATAATCAACTCGTCGAATTCCTCAAGATCCTTTTGTTAACATTTTAGGAACACTCTGAATCACTAGCCACTTATACATATTCGACCTCTTACCGGATAGCTAATAAAATTCTTCGTAGAAGCTTCGTCAACACCATGAAACCGCTAACCTACTCACAGGAGATAACTCACTTGTGGAAATTCCATGTCGACACCTTCCAACGATGCTGCACTGAGTACCATTACTATGAAATCCAAAAACCATCCTAAGCTCGTGCTCATTCACCAGCTGTACAAGTTCGTTCACTCCTCATTGACATCAACTAAAGGTGCGATAATATATTCCAATCCGAAGTCATGTCGTATCCTTCTTCATATCAAACAACTTCTTTCTGTCGTATCCAACCTTCCTCCATATAGTAGCCAATATCCCAAAATAAGTTCATAGACTTAGTCACTGTCCACCATGAATACCAAATCACTCTAAACTTTCCTGAAGGCGCATATCTATCCTGCTACAGAACCATATGCTACTCTGCCGCTCTCCCACTTTGGTCAAACCCTGTCTTTTAAGCAACTACTCGACTTCTGCTTCTCACCTTTGGCCTTCTAGAAGTTTGACCACTGTAAGACACCTCCCACATGCCCTTCCTTATTCTTCGCTACCCGGTTGTTGCCTTAAATCAAAATCCATCTCTGTAGCACTTGAACCAATAGATCGCTACCAACTTTAAACCTATTCGAAGACTATCTTTCTCGAGCCATCAACACTAGGAACACTGATTCGTTCCTGAACCACTGCACGTTGTGATCTCTGACAATCGCTTCCCCTGCATAGTTTCACAATACCCTGCCCCAAAGGCGAGTTGAAGAAGATCATAACACCAACAAACTTAACACATTCAATCAAGGATGATGACACAACATCACAGATGAAAATTTCACCACGCTTGAAAATACTAAGTCTCGTTACTCTATCAACCCAAACCTGAACATTCATAGTCTGATTTTCTTTCCTCCGCCGGAACTAAATGCTAAACCTCTAAGTCGTAAATTGAGAAATCTTTTTATCAAGTCATTCCTGTCATAATCCATAAATAAGCACCCTACCACTACACCAACACCGTGCGATAGCAACGTACGAATCATCATAACAATTAGTGCCCAAATTCAAAACCATAGACAACACTGATACTGAGCTGAAACGACAGAATAGCCTTCCGCAAGGCGACGATAGTAGCCTAATCAATACGCGGGGAGAAACATCCTGCACCACACTTGCAGTACCTTTACAATTCCTCGATTCTCAATTGATAACAAGTGTTTCACGTCACATGATATTAAATAGGAAAGAAGTAAAGGCATAAGCCTCAAAAGGAATCAAATCGCACGATGAGGAATCAAGAAGGGAAGTGCTCCTAACAGCACTGTAGCATCTCGAAGATAAGTACAGATGTCTCCGTACTAATCCGTAAGACTCTACTAGACTTTCTCATGACTCGTGAGACCTAAGTGAACCTGGCTCTAATATTATATTGTCACGATCCAAAATCCATTAAAGATCGCGATGGCGCCTAGCACCTCTGTCAGGCAAGCCAACAATAAATGTTTATCTTAATTACTCATTTTAGTATTTTTTTTTGAAATCGTAATATCCTTCAATTAAATAGTGAGATAAAATTTTACAGAGTAAATAATAATATCTGCACAACTACAATACTAAATAACCCATAATCATCCTCAAAACCTGGTATCACAAGTGCATGAGCTTCAACTAGGGAGTAGAATAAATACAGCATCTGTCCAGAATACAAGTTAGACAGGAAAAATATAAATAACTCTGAAGGAAACTCTGCTGGCTGTGGATCGTAATATGGAATGCAGCTCACCTAAGTTCCTGCATTAACCACGCCTCTACGTCCACAAGGCCACTAGACATATATGTACTTACACAAAAATGTGCAGCAAGTGTAGTATGAGTACGTAAATCAATGCGTACCTAGTAAGTATCCAGTCTAACCTCGAAGAAGTAGTAATGAGCGGTCGACTCTGACACTTAATATGGGCTATCAATAAATTTATGATATTATAATTAAGAATGAATTATATAAAACAGTTGAAACTCAATAACAAGAAGTAGGTAAATAATTCTTTTATTATTAGGAAATTTCCAAATTTATTTTCGTCATTCAACAATTTATATCTCAAGCCAATGAAGCAATATCAATCATTATTAGTTCCGAATATTTATCATGCGCAAATCATTACTGAGGTCGTACGACCCGATCCAACATATGAATATAAATTGTACGCTGCCGAGGATCGAACGGCACGAACCATAGATGCATCATTAACCTGCCGAGGCGAACGACCCGCTCCCATGAGAGTAGTGAAAATTTACCCTGCTCGCGGAATATATTTGCCACGCGATTGAATATAGATTTTTCAAATTATTATAATATTCCTCAATTCTTTTCAAAAATACGAAATTCAAATGAAAACTTTCAAATCTCGAAATCCTCAATTTCAACTCTTTTCAAGGCAATTAGTAAGCATACACAATCTCAACTCCTTTCAAGGCAAATAATAAACATAATCAAATAACGGTATAAACAAGGCATGGTGTAAACCTAAACTATCCGAACATAAGTATAATTAGTAGCTACGTACGGACTCTCAGTACCTCGTGCGTACGTAGCCCCCACAAATAAGGGCACACATGAATTCAATTCACCTATGGGGTTAATTCCCTCTTACAAGGTTAGAAAAGAGACTTACCTCGCTTCGAAATTTCATAACCGGCTCCCAAGCCTTTCCAACAACTTAAACCGATACCCAACACTCCAAAACTAGTCAATAAATGTGCAAATCCATAAATATATACTCTAATACTCATTATAATCCAATTTACAATAATTTACAACTCCGCTCGAAAAGTTGATAAAAATCACCTCTAGGCCCACGTGCCCGGATTCCAAAAAATTTCGAATATAATCATTACCCATAATATTACGAACTCAAATATATAAGTTATTCTCAATTTCATGCCCAAATTCGTTGTCAGAATCCAAAAATACCAATTTTCTAGATTTTCTACCAAAACCCCAAATTTCCTCAAATTTTCCATGAATTTCCATGTTAAAATCTATGTATAATCCAAGTATTTAACTTGCAATAGGAGAGAATCACTTACCTTGACATAGATGATGAAAATCTCTCCTTGAAGCCTCTCCAAAATCGCCCAAACCAAGAGAGAAATGAGCTAAGTCCCGAAATAAAAGCCCTTGCTCCAGTCGCATTTGTGACATCTTATTCGCAAATGCAATGGTCTTAATTGCGACAAAAGCATCGCAAATGCGAAGCAAAGCTACCCCTGCCAAGGTCGCATTTGCGACCAAAGAGGGAAGTTCTGCAAATGCGAACTTCTCAGGACTTTTCCACCCTCGCAAATGCGACTCCTTCTTTGCAAATGCGATCAAAACCACGCATTTGCGAGACCTACAACCCAGACCCAAAAATAAGCAGAACTAGCAACAGTTTTTCATCCAAAATTGATTTGAAACCACCCCGAAACACATCTGAGGCCCCCGGGACCACGTCCAATTACATCAACCTGTCCCAAAACATGACACGAACTTGCTCGAGGCCTCAAATCACGTCAAACAATATCGAAATTATGAATCACACCCCAATTCGAGCTTAATGAACTTTAGAACTTCAAACCTCTACATTCGACGCCGAAACCTATCAAATCATGTCCGATTGACCTCAAATTTTGCGCACAAGTCACATTTGACATTATAGACCTACTCCAACTTCTCGAATCAGAATCCGGCTCTAATATCAAAAAGTCCACTTGTAAGCACGTGATTTTTGACCCTCCCCGAGAATTTTCACATTTTTAGTGTGAATATGTGAAATTGGGTCTAGTATAGCTATTTTAACTATTTTTACTTTATTTCGTTGCAAAAGAAAATTTCAAAAAATATATATATAAATCTTAGTTTATATATTTCTCATAAACTTGAAAAAAATACAAAAATTGCACTTTATTTTTTGTACTTTGTATAATTTCGAAAATTACAAAAAAATAATAAATAAAACATAGTTCTATTAAGGTTTTATAGTCATTTTGACTTTGAAAAAATACAAAAATATTACGTCATATTTTTGTCTTTATTAAAGAACGAAAATTACAAAAAAAAATAGTTTTATTAATATTCTATAGTAATTTTTAACTTGGAAAAAATACAAAAATATTACCTCATATTTTATCTTAATATTTAAAACGAAAATTACCAAAAAATAGTTTTACTAATATTTTGTAGCTATTTTAAACCTTGGAAAATATTTAAAAAAGATATAGTTTTGTTTAAGTACTAGTCTTATTTTTGGTAGTTATTTTGCTTACATAGGACTAGTTAAGCAACGTGTTCCTATTTCTCGGGTCCGGGCCAAAGAATAATATTCGGGTTTAAACTACCCGGTTTTAGGCCTAATTTTCGGACCTAGCCCATAATAAACAGTGTCCAGGACACATGGGGAACCCCACCACGCGTGGGGGACATATGCCTCGAACCCCACCACGCGTGGGGCTCATTTTCATGGGCAAAGGATTACAAAAAACACGGACTGGGATTTGAAAAAGGGAAGGAACGAAAGAGGGATTTAAAAAATTTTGGAGGAGGATTACTGTGGACCTTCCTCCTCCTTTGAAAAACTGAAAAAAACCCTACTGTCCAAAGAGGGAGAGAAGGCTGACACCGTCCAAACACCCCCGGCTCCTCCCAATTCCGTTCGTCACTGCCCAAACTGCTTCGTCGACAACCTCCCAGCTGCCCAAACGACCATTGTTCCTCCGTCTTCTTCAAAAAACCAGTCCAAAAACCCTACCCCGTCTCAACCCAAACCAACAGCAATCACCCGCCAGTCCACGCCCGCCATCGCAACCCGTTGCGAGCTTCCCCCGTCGACCAAGCATCACCACCGTTCGACCCCGTCGCAATCCAAACCCAACACCCCTACTGTCCAGAACCATCAACAAACCTCCATTGTTGTCCACCCCGTCACCTCCACCATAACCAACTTCCATTAAACCCACTTCTCGATCCTCCATTAAACCCCGTCGAGCAGCAGCTGCTGATGCTGCTGCTGCGTTTCGTTCTTCTCCTCCAAGCCAGTTAAACCCAAGAAACCAGTCGCAAACCACCCCCCAACGCAGCAGCCCCGTCGTCGCTGCCCTTCGACTGCCGTTGCCCAAAAAAAAAAAAACAGTAGCTTCATTGTCTCCTTTCGAGCAGCAGTTGCGGCTGCGTTTGCTGCGTCGCAAAAATCCAGCAGTAGTAACAGTTTTGGTCCAAGCTTTCTATTTCCGTTGAGGTCGTCGTTGTTCGTCGAGTCCGTCCGTTGAAGTCGATGTAGAGGTTTGGTCCCTGGTTCTATCCGTCTCTGTTTGTTCAAAGGTTAGTAAACCTCGATGTATTGGATTAAAGAAATTTTACGTTCAATGTTTGAAGTTGCAATATATCAATTGATATGATAATTTTCTGCTTATGTTTTACCGTATGCATTTTAGTTCATTTTTGTGTTATGTTATTATTGATTATTTGATGTCATTTGATTTAGTTGTATTAGTAGTCCCAAGATTAGTATTGTTATTATTTACGTTCAATGTGTTATGTTGTTATTGTCTTAGTTTATTTGGACAAAATTAGTATTAGTACCTGTTGTTACTACGCCCGAAACACTCATTCGCTTAACTTCTTTTATCAAATCTTGACAAGTTATGAGATTGTAGGTGTAAAGAAGCTGTATGGTTTAGTATTGTTAAAGGCGTAAAAATGGCATCCTTTAAAAAAATAAAAAATAAAAAAAAAATAATAATAATAATAATAAAAAATGATAATAAAAAAATAAATAAATAAATAAAAAGTAAATAAAAACAATTGAATAAATAAACAAATAAAAAAGAGACGAGCTTCGCTAAATAAAAATGTACAAATTGTGGAGCCCTCGCAAAATATATGTATTAAATACTTAGATTCCGGGACGTGCCGTTTTAGTAAATTTCACGGCCCTACCCCAAAATAATAATGCGCTAGTTGCTTTAGACGCGCCTTTAATAATGTTATCTCCCTAAACTCGGGTGCACATTTATGTGACCCAAATCCAAATCTCAACGGAGTCGAAATATGTCTCTAGTCACGGGCGCATTGATTGTGGCGTGGCCCGGGATGTATTTCCATGACGTTGCAAATTCTTTAAAGAAATAAGAATGAGATGAGCCTCGCCGAATAAAAAATACAAATTGCGGGGCCCTCAGTAAATACTTGTTTAAAATTACTTAGAATTCAGGAGGGTCGATTAGCGAATTTCACGGCCTCCGCAAAATAATAACGCGATAGTCGCTTTAGGCGCGTCTTTAATAATTTAATTTTCCTAAACTCGGGTGTGCATTTCATGCGACCCAAATCCAAATCCTAAAACATCAAATAAAATATGTTTCGGATTGTGGGTGCATTTCATGTGACACAGTCCAAAGATATATTTTAAGCGATGTTCACATTCTTATAAAACAATAATAATAAAGCGGTTAAAAGATAAATTTGCACATAAGTTCATATTGTATTAAAAATCAGATAAATAAGCCAAATATAACAGTTGAGCGACCGTGCTAGAACCACGGAACTCGGGAATGCCTAACACCTTCTCCCGGGTTAACAGAATTCCTTATCTAGATTTCTGGTACGCAGACTGTAATATAGAGTCATTCTTTCCTCGATTCGGGATTAAAATTGGTGACTTGGGACACCCTAAATCTCCCAAGTGGCGACTCTGAAATAAATAAATAAATCCCGTTTCGATTGTCCTTTAATTGGAAAAACTCCCCTGTACCCTTCGGGCGCGTAAAAAGGAGGTGTGACAGCTCTGGCGACTCTGCTGGGGACTTTACACCCAGAACCACTGGTTCAGGGTTAAGAATTCGAGCTTAGAATAATTGTTATTATTTGGCTTTATTTATTATCTGATTATTACATATTTTGAGCCTAATGTGCTAAATGCTGCTTTTACCGCTTTGATATTATTTGAACTGTATATAAATTGTGCCGAAACCTTTCTCTTCTTACCTCCGGGGATGTGCTTACTGGTTGAGACTCCCTATTCTGTTAGTGTCATACCCTGAATAAAAGAGGCTCGGAAAGTTTCTAAGCCGGCTGGCCTTTTGGTTCCCGGAAAGGAGCTCCTTCCTCAGCTCGAGTTGTCCGCTCGGGTACACTGTCTAGAACACCGACCCAGGTTTTTGAACCTAGTATAACAAAGCCACATGCCGGATCCCTAGTAGGAACGTTTATTTGCATCATGTGCATTTGACTTAGGGGACTCAACATAGGGGTTGGGTCCGTCTAGGACAAGCAACCTGAAAATAATAGACAATCTTTCGGCATCCTATGTGCTACATGTTGTATTTAGTCAAGGGCGTATGTGTCATTTGGTCATTTCCAGCATGATGTTATTTTAATCGAAAGCATGGGGAACATTTGTGGAATCCAAGAAGCCTTGGAATTCCCTATGTCCCCCACGCTTGCTTTTTGGGAAAGCACATGGGGAACATTTGTGGAATCCAAGAAGTCTTGGAATTCCCATATGTCCCCCACGCTTCATATGTTGGGAAAAGCGCATGGGGAGCATTTGCGGAATCCAAGAAGTCTTGGAAATCATTATGTCTCCCATGCCACATTTTTTTTAAGAAATAATAAATATAAAAAATAAAAATACAAATAAAAAACAAAGCATGAAAATTCAAAAAAGATTTTGTATGTTGTCATCATTTTCCACATATAAGAAAATCGTGAAAAAAGGAGAAAATAACAGCATAGAAGTCCGAGTAGAGTCGAAACTCTGCCGAAATTTTGAAAATGAAAAAATGTCTTGTTAGTTTGTTATATTAAAAGCAAAGGAAAAATAAAAAAAAATCATCATTGTTCTGTCTTGTTTTTTAAAAAAAATATAGAAAAGAAAATATTTGTTTTGCCATAAAAATGAAAAAAAAAGGGTTTTGTTTTAAAATGGGTTTTTATTTGTTTATCTGTTTATGAAAATGTCAAAATAAAAATAATAAAATAAAAAGAGTCCGGCGTTGAATGTGATTTTATTATTTGTTCCAAAAATAAGTATATATATAATCCAAAAAAAAATTCAAAAGAAAGTTCAAAATTCAAAAAGATAAAATAGATAAATAAAAATCCGAAAATATTTTGATTCTTCTTTAGAAAATTCAAAATTCAAAAATATTTTCTTCTTTTCAAGCCTTTCTTATATTGAAGGTAAAATTCCGAAAATATTTTCTTCCTCTCTTTAGAATAAAAAAAAAAAAAACGAAAATCCAAAAAATATTAGTCCTTCTTTTAAAAAGAAAATCAATCAAAAAATAATATTTCCTTGCTTCTTTTAAAGTAGTTCTTTTAAACGAAAATTCAAAAAAAGAGTTAGTTCATCTGCTTATTATTATTTGCCTACTTATTCTTATTCGACCGAACTACGCGGGTTTGATTCTCACCGGATGTGAGATACGTAGGCAACCCTCATCGGGTCCAACCCCACCTTCTCAAAAAAGAAGGAATGTTTTATGTTGTTCGTTAATTCGTTTGTTTGTTATAAATGAAAATAATAGAATAATAGTCTATTTGATTGTTGTGAAAATAATAATAAAATATAAAAAAATAAATATAGAAAATGGAAAAAGGTCCTCTCAAAAACAGTTTATTTGCCCGAACTACGCGGGTTTGATTCTCACCGGATGTGAGATACGTAGGCAACCCTCATCGGGTCCAACCCCACCTTTTGCTAAAAAGCCAAAAACAAATAATAATGAAAAACAAAAAAAAAACATGTCAAAGATTTTTAATTTTGTCGTAAATAAGTCTACTGATGTAACTTCCCCCTTTTACAAAAAATATAGCAAAAACAAATCTGTCAAATTTTAATTGTCATAAAGAAGTCGGGTGCCGCTGTTTTATCAAGACATAGCCGAATGTTCCCGAAAGGGACGCCGAAAGGCTGACTTTGCATAAACAGCCACTTTTGGGTCATTTTTAAGACTTGGTCCAGTTGACCCCCACGGCCTAAAAATCTTCGTCCCCGAGACGTTGAAAGGCCGTGTTTGCAGTATTGACTTTTCTAATTTGAAAAACGATAAAAAGAGTTATAAATAAGTCAGGTGATGCTGTTTTGTCATAAATAGCCGAATGTTCCCGAAAGGGACGCCGGAAGGCTGACTTGGCATAAACAGCCACCTTTGGGTCATTTTGAGATATGGACCCACACAGCCTTAAAAAGCTTCGTCCCCGAGACGTCGAAAGGCCGTGTTTGCAATACAAGGTTTTTATCATAATTTGAAAAAAAAACAAAGAGTCAACGGTCGGGTGAATGCCGTTTGGATGTTTAGTCAAAAAATATGAAAAAATAAAATAAGCCGAGCCAGTTTCGGCCGCGTCTTAAACCGTTCTTGCCGAAATAGCCTTAGAGTATCTTTCAGTTGTCGAAAGGTTATTTTCGTAAAAGAATGGACAAGTTTGTTAAAAGTGTCATAAAATAATCCTCCCCGGCCTCAAAATTCATGTGAAATTTGGAAGTGGCCACATTGGCAAAAATAACCATTTGGTTGCATTTGTCGAACAGAGAAAGGGAGTTAGCCTTTTGTTTCTGAGTTTATAAATCTTTTGATTAAAATAGGCGGGTTGTTTGATTTTCAAGATTGGTAGGTCATCTTTAAACCTTTGAAACCCAGTTTGTTTTAATATGAAAAGTGAAAAGAAAAAATGTTCATTATTGTTTATCTTTTATTGAGTCTGAACTACGCAAGGTCTGATTCATGCGGGGTCATGATACGTAGGCAATCTCCATAAGATTCGACCACCACTAAAAATAAAAAAAATAAAAAAAAATAAAAAAAATATAAAAAAATATAATAATAAATAAATAAAAGAGAGTGTGGAAGATTTTCAGGGGGGCACAATTGTCTAACTGCTTAGGTACATTGTATCTCTGATACATGATTGTCTGTCCAATGCCCTAACACTAACGTGATGGCTTCCCTTTGATGTGTCCATATATAGAAAGTGGTTGGTTGTGGTAACTCCTCCCTGCAAAGCAAAATCAAAGGACAATGGCTCAGAACCGCAGAACCGAGTGGGTCGGTACTGATGACCGACAACAATTGATCGAACGGAACAGCGGGTTGGTAGAAGAAGTGAGATTGCTGAGACAGCATGTGGCAGACATGTATCAGGCATGGATAACGGGAAAAGCACCACCCCCTCCACCGCCAAGTCTCTTGAACTCGGTCAATTCCCAAGCACCCAACACCATAATGGAAGATCCCCCATACTCTCCATCCCAACCCACTTATGGCAGCCTTCCCAGCTACCCGAGTAGCTCCATCACTCCTCAATGCTTCTCCACTCCCCAACACCACTTCTTTCCCCGCCATACTTCACTTTCCAGGCACCCGGCTCCACAAAATGCCTACCCACCTACACAAGCCTACCAAAAAGCCACCTGGATCAGGTTTCCGACCCTGTCAACATGCAAGAATGAAGAGGTTGCTGAAACGAGGAAATGCTCTCACCCCCATCGGGGTATCTTATGCCAGTCTGTTTGAAAGGCTAAGGCATGCTGGTTCGATTGAGCCACTCCCCGCATGTACTATAAATCCGCTCGCAAGGAGCTTTGATCCGGCAGCACGATGCGCCTACCACTCCAATGTCGTAGGGCACAACATTGAGAGCTGTCATAGCTGGAGAAAGGAAGTAGAGAAAATGATCCGAGAAGGGCGGGTTGCGATTAATAACAGTGACATGGAGCACTCGAACCTCCTCGAGAACTTGCCTGCGGAGGTTGATGAGGTTGAAGCTGGTAATATTGATGCAAGGCTCAGTGGCTAAAATGCCAATTTTGATAAAGTGGGAGGACGTTTTGTTCCTTGGTCAGCAAGAGAGAAGCTTGTGGTGGCTTATTTTGTTGTCATTTCTGTTGTCCAGATTATTAAGGTTGTAATTTGGATTTTGTCCTGTGTCAAACCTTCTTATCTTTCCATCTTGTCATAGCAATTTGTTTAAATTTTGTCCAGTTTGTGTTAGGATTTTATTCTGGTTGTTTTGTTTGTTTTTTTTTTATTCAAACCATTTCGCCGGTAGTCTAATGCAAAATCCGGTCTTTGATTATTCCCAGTCATCTTTTTGTTTAGTCGTGTTATCATTTCGCTCAATGCCGATTCTAGGGACATGACATGCGCACACACCTTGGGCCTAATCTTAAAAGTTAATCATAAAACCCTGGGAAGGTGATCAAAGCATTTAAAGGAAATAAGAACGGTTTGAGATTATTTGGAGCTCGAGTCATGTGGAACTGGGGCAAGTTAAACACAAAGAAAACCGTTAAAGAAAGATTCGCCTAAATTGGCATGAGGGTCATTCATAATAATGAGAATGAGAGTGTCGCCCAACGGTGCTTTAGAAGTGACAAATGAACAAACAGATGTTGAATATAATTGTCAAGTCCGGCACCATCGGAAGAGCTATAAGCTTAAATTGTGTTGTTTGCACTTGGCATGTTTTGAAGACTGGAATGACGAAGGCATTTTGTTCTGCTACCCAAACACTTTATCCTTCGTTACCCCTTTTGAGCCTTATTTATTTTCTTTCATACCCCTCGTTCGGAATTAGTAGCAACGAATAAAATACGCAAGCATGGCAGGTAAGAGAAACAACAACAAAAAGAAAGGAAAAATGATAACAAAAAGAACAAAAGAAAGTCAAATGAAAAAGAGGAATTGGGAACTACGTTTGACCTGATTCCTCAAAGAGGATACGTAGGCGCTTCACGGCTCGGTCATAGTTTTGAAAAATGAAAAAAAATCAATTAAAATATCCCCAAGCAAGAAACTGGGGCAAAGGTTGCGTTTGTTGTAAATAAATCTAATTCCGAAGGTTGTAATTAATAACCCAAAATTAATGCATTTTTTGAGCCTTTTATACCCTTTCTTTCTAGCCCTATCCAAAACCCACATTACGGTCCAAAGAAAGACCTTCTGACCAGCCTTCAAAAGATGCCAAGTCAGACAAATGAAGAGTCTTACCGGCGAACATAACATTCTATTCCACAGCATAAGGGACTCTAATCTCCAGCAGAAAGAGTCATGCCGACGACACTCCAAATCCCCAGCTGGAAAATGATACAAATGAGAGAGTCTTATCGGTGAAAACCTTCACAGGCACCATAAGGCGATGAAAGCTGAGAGAAAACCAAAATGAGAGAGGCTTGATAGTGAAAACCCTTCGGGCACTGCAAGTCGAATAAGATTGGGAATCAGATGGGGAATCGCCAATTGAGGATCTTGAAAGATGATTGGCGGTAAAGGATAGGCCACATACGCATGTCATGGCCATTAGAGTCGGTATCTGCATTTGATAGGGTTTTTATTTATAGTTTCTTTTGTTAAAGAGTCATGTTTCTTCCTTTGTCTTTTTATCCTGTTCCCTTTCATCTTTTTCCTTTCATAGAAAAATCCCCAATAGAGTATGTCTGGTCAGAACAGGTATGAAATGACTTCAAATAGGCCATCAGCTTTCCAAAATGAGATCTGACTAGTACATCCAAGTGGTATAGTCAGTAGGGAGCAAACGCGAGGCCAGTGTCAAGAAACATATCCCCAGCAAAGGGAATTGACAAAAGGATTGACAAGCGTCAAGAGGGATATCCTTGCCAAAACCAAGGTTATAAACCTCAAAGCAAGGAGAGCAGTGAGCATGATTTGGCGAAATCAATGCTAGACTAAAAGGTCGGGGAAAATGCCAGTTTCCAAGCTATGCCACAAAAGAAGAGGGATATCCCCCAGCAGGAAGGGATTATCCCTAGCACATAATATCATCCCCAACAAGTTGTGCAACGCAAAGCAAGGAAGGAAAAAAGGAAAAGCCATCCCATTGGGAGTATCACAACCAACCACCATGTTTTAAACTAACAATTTTGTTTGATTTGAAACAGGTAAAGGAGGTGGCATTGATGCAGAAACGCATGCCGCAAGGGATATTATCAAACTGGGGCAGAAAAGTTTCCTTCCATTTAGAAAATTTTCTGGAAGTCATGTACCCCCAGCTGATAACATTTTACCCAACAGTGTTATCCCTAGCAGGTAAGTAAATAATTCCCCAACAATGTTATCCCTAGCAGTTGCGAGGAGTCCAACACAAGGTTGGAAAGTCGGTATCCTCAGCGGTTCCTTTCGGGGAAAGGCAAAACGACTCTCAAGGGAGGTAGTCTTCGAAGGAAGAAGCTATGCAAAAAAAAAAAAAAAAAAAAAAAAAGAATAAAAAGATAATAATGAAAAAAAAGAAAAAAAGGGTAAAAAAGTCATCCCCATCTAAATAATCCCCAACAGTTTCGAGGGAGGACAACACAGGTAAGTAAATAATTCAAAATAAAAAAAAAAAAAGAGAAAGCGAAGGTTTCATTAATAGGAGACGCACTTCCTAGTTTGAAATCGTTAGAGTTCACCCATAGGAGACGCATTTCCTCCTCGTTTTGTTTTAGTTTTACCCATAGGAGATGCATTTCCTCCTAAGTTTAAGTTTACCCATAGGAGATGCATTTCCTCCTAAGTTTAAGTTTACCCATAGGAGACGCATTTCCTCCTAAGTTTAAGTTTTACCCATAGGAGACGCATTTCCTCCTAAGTTTAAGTTTTAGTTTCACCCGTAGGAGACGCATTTCCTCCTAAGTGGTTGTTAAGATAACCAAAAAACAAAAATGACCTAGTCTGATGAATCTTTCTCCTAGGATCAAAATCTTAGTCCGATGAATCTTTCTCCTAAGATAAAAAACAAAAAATGACCTAGTCTGATGAATCTTTCTCCTAGGATCAAAATCTTAGTCCGATGAATCTTTCTCCTAAGATAAAAAACAAAAAATGACCTAGTCTGATGAATCTTTCTCCTAGGATCAAAATCTTAGTCCGATGAATCTTTCTCCTAAGATAACAAACAAAAAATGACCTAGTCCGACGAACTTTCTCCTAGGATCAAAATCTTAGTCTGATGAATTTTTCTCCTAAGATAGAGACCTAGTCTGACGAACCTTCTCCTAGGATCAAAATCTTAGTCTGATGAATCTTTCTCCTAAGATACCAAAAATAAAAAAATCTTAGTCTGATGAATCTTTCTCCTAAGATACCAAAAAGAAAAAAACCTAGTCTGATGAACCTTCTCCTAGGATCAAAATCTTAGTCCGATGAATTTTTCTCCTAAGATAGAGACCTAGTCTGACGAACCTTCTCCTAGGATCAAAATCTTAGTCTGATGAATCTTTCTCCTAAGATACCAAAAATAAAAAAATCTTAGTCTGATGAATCTTTCTCCTAAGATACCAAAAAGAAAAGACCTAGTCTGATGAACCTTCTCCTAGGATCAAAATCTTAGTCCGATGAATTTTTCTCCTAAGATAGAGACCTAGTCTGACGAACCTTCTCCTAGGATCAAAATCTTAGTCTGATGAATCTTTCTCCTAAGATACCAAAAATAAAAAAATCTTAGTCTGATGAATCTTTCTCCTGAGATACCAAAAAGAAAAAAACCTAGTCTGATGAACCTTCTCCTAGGATCAAAATCTTAGTCTGACGAATTTTTCTCCTAAGATAGAGACCTAGTCTGACGAACCTTCTCCTAGGATCCAAATCTTAGTCTGATGAATCTTTCTCCTAAGATAACCAAAAAACAAAAAAAAAATGACCTAGTCTGATGAACCTTCTCCTAGGATCAATATCTTAGTCTGATGAATCTTTCTCCTAAGATAACAAACAAAAAATGACCTAGTCTGATGAATCTTTCTCCTAGGATCAAATCTCAGTCTGATGAATCTTTCTCCTGAGATACCAAAAAAAAATGACCTAGTCTGATGAATCTTTCTCCTAGGATCAAAATCTTAGTCCGATGAATCTTTCTCCTAAGATAACAAACAAAAAATGACCTAGTCTGATGAATCTTTCTCCTAGGATCAAATCTCAGTCTGATGAATCTTTCTCCTGAGATACCAAAAAAAGAGACCTAGTCTGATGAACCTTCTCCTAGGATCAAATCTTAGTCTGATGAATCTTTCTCCTAAGATAACCAAAAAACATGACCTGGTCTGATGAACCTTCTCCTAGGACCAAAATCTTAGTCTGACGAATTTTTCTCCTAAGATAGAGACCTAGTCTGACGAATCTTCTCCTAGGATCAAAATCTTAGTCCGATGAATCTTTCTCCTAAGATGCTAAAAAAAAAAAAAAAAACATTTTGAAAAAAGAAGAGGGAATACATCCTAATCTAGTGTTTAGTTCACTCTCAGCACTGCATCAGTAGTATCAGTTGGCTACGATTTTGCTAACGACTCACAAACCTTCCCAGTGAAAACTGGGTTAGGAAATTTTGTTTGTTTTGTTTGTTTTGATTGTCAGGGGCCTGCCTATAAAGCAAAAGGTTGTTATATGTCAAAGATTGAAGAAGTTAGGGGTCCGCCTGCAGAACAGCGGGATCGTTCAAAGTCAGGCCGTAACCCATTGGAAGGCAGAATGCTACAACAAAAATCCCCAGCACTCAATCCAAGATAGAAGCAACAAGAAGCTCGCCCCAAGAATGCGAGTCAATAGTCTGAGAGGGTCAACAAAAGCTAGTCACAAAAACAAAAAAAAAAAGAGAAAAAAAGAAAGAAAAGAACCCAAAATACGGAAGTGGAGAACAAATGTGGTCTGCTCAAGAACTAGCACCTACAACTAGCAAGTATCAAGGTTCAGATCCAAAGTCTGTATGAAGCACCATTCAAGACTCAAGACCAAGTTTCAGAAGACTTAAGAGATAGGAATCCTTGTAACTAGTAGCTGATAGGCTTAGTTAGTCTTTTTCAGTTTTCATTTTTGTTGTAATGACAGGACCGCGGACCGGAACCTCAACGGAACGGAACCTCGATCGGCTCTTCACCTCGGTACACTCTACCATCTCTCTCATTCCCGAACTACACGTGGCCTGATTCCTGTATAACCAAGGATATGTAGGCAGCTCAGATACCAGGGCTCGGTCACATTCCCTCCCTTTCCTGAAGTGTAGTCCGTCCAAGTAATGGTCGGGTCAAAAACACGGCTAGTCGTTCTTTGTCGGAAAACTCTTCGTGTTTCCAGTCAAAGAGGGGCAGCTGTAAGCACGTGATTTTTGACCCTCCCCGAGAATTTTCACATTTTTAGTGTGAATATGTGAAATTGGGTCTAGTATAGCTATTTTAACTATTTTTACTTTATTTCGTTGCAAAAGAAAATTTCAAAAAATATATATATAAATCTTAGTTTATATATTTCTCATAAACTTGAAAAAAATACAAAAATTGCACTTTATTTTTTGTACTTTGTATAATTTCGAAAATTACAAAAAAATAATAAATAAAACATAGTTCTATTAAGGTTTTATAGTCATTTTGACTTTGAAAAAATACAAAAATATTACGTCATATTTTTGTCTTTATTAAAGAACGAAAATTACAAAAAATAGTTTTATTAATATTCTATAGTAATTTTTAACTTGGAAAAAATACAAAAATATTACCTCATATTTTATCTTAATATTTAAAACGAAAATTACCAAAAAATAGTTTTATTAATATTTTGTAGCTATTTTAAACCTTGGAAAATATTTAAAAAAGATATAGTTTTGTTTAAGTACTAGTCTTATTTTTGGTAGTTATTTTGCTTACATAGGACTAGTTAAGCAACGTGTTCCTATTTCTCGGGTCCGGGCCAAAGAATAATATTCGGGTTTAAACTACCCGGTTTTAGGCCTAATTTTCGGACCTAGCCCATAATAAACAGTGTCCAGGACACATGGGGAACCCCACCACGCGTGGGGGACATATGCCTCGAACCCCACCACGCGTGGGGCTCATTTTCATGGGCAAAGGATTACAAAAAACACGGACTGGGATTTGAAAAAGGGAAGGAACGAAAGAGGGATTTAAAAAATTTTGGAGGAGGATTACTGTGGACCTTCCTCCTCCTTTGAAAAACTGAAAAAAACCCTACTGTCCAAAGAGGGAGAGAAGGCTGACACCGTCCAAACACCCCCGGCTCCTCCCAATTCCGTTCGTCACTGCCCAAACTGCTTCGTCGACAACCTCCCAGCTGCCCAAACGACCATTGTTCCTCCGTCTTCTTCAAAAAACCAGTCCAAAAACCCTACCCCGTCTCAACCCAAACCAACAGCAATCACCCGCCAGTCCACGCCCGCCATCGCAACCCGTTGCGAGCTTCCCCCGTCGACCAAGCATCACCACCGTTCGACCCCGTCGCAATCCAAACCCAACACCCCTACTGTCCAGAACCATCAACAAACCTCCATTGTTGTCCACCCCGTCACCTCCACCATAACCAACTTCCATTAAACCCACTTCTCGATCCTCCATTAAACCCCGTCGAGCAGCAGCTGCTGATGCTGCTGCTGCGTTTCGTTCTTCTCCTCCAAGCCAGTTAAACCCAAGAAACCAGTCGCAAACCACCCCCCAACGCAGCAGCCCCGTCGTCGCTGCCCTTCGACTGCCGTTGCCCAAAAAAAAAAAAACAGTAGCTTCATTGTCTCCTTTCGAGCAGCAGTTGCGGCTGCGTTTGCTGCGTCGCAAAAATCCAGCAGTAGTAACAGTTTTGGTCCAAGCTTTCTATTTCCGTTGAGGTCGTCGTTGTTCGTCGAGTCCGTCCGTTGAAGTCGATGTAGAGGTTTGGTCCCTGGTTCTATCCGTCTCTGTTTGTTCAAAGGTTAGTAAACCTCGATGTATTGGATTAAAGAAATTTTACGTTCAATGTTTGAAGTTGCAATATATCAATTGATATGATAATTTTCTGCTTATGTTTTACCGTATGCATTTTAGTTCATTTTTGTGTTATGTTATTATTGATTATTTGATGTCATTTGATTTAGTTGTATTAGTAGTCCCAAGATTAGTATTGTTATTATTTACGTTCAATGTGTTATGTTGTTATTGTCTTAGTTTATTTGGACAAAATTAGTATTAGTACCTGTTGTTACTACGCCCGAAACACTCATTCGCTTAACTTCTTTTATCAAATCTTGACAAGTTATGAGATTGTAGGTGTAAAGAAGCTGTATGGTTTAGTATTGTTAAAGGCGTAAAAATGGCATCCTTTAAAAAAATAAAAAATAAAAAAAAAATAATAATAATAATAATAAAAAATGATAATAAAAAAATAAATAAATAAATAAAAAGTAAATAAAAACAATTGAATAAATAAACAAATAAAAAAGAGACGAGCTTCGCTAAATAAAAATGTACAAATTGTGGAGCCCTCGCAAAATATATGTATTAAATACTTAGATTCCGGGACGTGCCGTTTTAGTAAATTTCACGGCCCTACCCCAAAATAATAATGCGCTAGTTGCTTTAGACGCGCCTTTAATAATGTTATCTCCCTAAACTCGGGTGCACATTTATGTGACCCAAATCCAAATCTCAACGGAGTCGAAATATGTCTCTAGTCACGGGCGCATTGATTGTGGCGTGGCCCGGGATGTATTTCCATGACGTTGCAAATTCTTTAAAGAAATAAGAATGAGATGAGCCTCGCCGAATAAAAAATACAAATTGCGGGGCCCTCAGTAAATACTTGTTTAAAATTACTTAGAATTCAGGAGGGTCGATTAGCGAATTTCACGGCCTCCGCAAAATAATAACGCGATAGTCGCTTTAGGCGCGTCTTTAATAATTTAATTTTCCTAAACTCGGGTGTGCATTTCATGCGACCCAAATCCAAATCCTAAAACATCAAATAAAATATGTTTCGGATTGTGGGTGCATTTCATGTGACACAGTCCAAAGATATATTTTAAGCGATGTTCACATTCTTATAAAACAATAATAATAAAGCGGTTAAAAGATAAATTTGCACATAAGTTCATATTGTATTAAAAATCAGATAAATAAGCCAAATATAACAGTTGAGCGACCGTGCTAGAACCACGGAACTCGGGAATGCCTAACACCTTCTCCCGGGTTAACAGAATTCCTTATCTAGATTTCTGGTACGCAGACTGTAATATAGAGTCATTCTTTCCTCGATTCGGGATTAAAATTGGTGACTTGGGACACCCTAAATCTCCCAAGTGGCGACTCTGAAATAAATAAATAAATCCCGTTTCGATTGTCCTTTAATTGGAAAAAACTCCCCTGCGCCCTCGGGCGCGTAAAAAGGAGGTGTGACACCACTCTCGATCAAACTTTTCAAAAACTTTCAAATTTCCAACTTTCGCCAAATGACCCCGAAACGACCTACAAACCTCCAAATCCATATCCGGACGTGCTCCTAATATCGGAATCACCATATAAAGCTATTCCTAGACTCGGAATCCCAAACGGACATCGATAACATTGAAATGCACTTCAACCCAAATTTATGAAATCCTTCCAAAATGTCAACTTTCCACAATAGGCGCCGAAATGCTCCCGGATCATCCAAAACCCGGTCCGGACATACGCCCAAGTTCAAAATCATCATACGAACCTGTTGGAACCTTCAAATCTCGATTCCGAGGTCGTTTACTCAAAAGTCCAACATTAGTCAATTCCTCCGACTTTAAGCTTCCGAAGTTAGAATTTTCTTTCCAAATCAACTCCGAATTTCCCGAAATTCAATTCCGCCCACACGTACAAGTCATAATACTTGAAGTGAAGCTACTCATGGCCTCAAACTGCTGAACGATGCGCTAGAGCTCAAAACGACCAGCCGGGTCGTTACACCAACTATTTGAATAGGAAAATCTAGCAATTCAAGATGGACCGGATGTGCCAATTACCATCTATATTAATTGCCTCTACAGTATAGAGGCATCAGTTTTCAACACACGACAGTGATATGACACAGGTTTCTGGATTTGCTGTCGTCTCCTCTCCATAGATGAATCTTAATTCGTCAATGAGGACTCATCCTTTTCACAATCCCTGCATAATGTTTTTATTTGAATGAGACATTATCAAGACACAAAGACACCCTTTTGATGAAACACAAAGCCGATGTCCCTTTCTCTTCTCGTTGAAAATGCACCACACAACTATGGCTTTGCTATCTCCAGCCTAACATTATTCCCCCTTTATTAACATCCCCATTTAGAACGAACCGTTTAAGTTATATAGACTATCAGGTCATCAAAGGATATCTATCAGTAAAGACTTCTTAAAATATGAAATTTATAATCTTTAAAAATAACCTAATGATGCAAAAATACGATGTATATAACTTTTTTCAATAGTGCAAGAGTTTACTGTGAACTCGGATGTGACCTCCTTGGGAAGTCTTCGTTTTCCCACATCATGAAGAGATAAATAATTAAACAAAAGGAGCTAATCACTGTATGTCTATATTAGAATGTTCATTACGTACCGTATTACATTCTAAATATATAAGGGTTATTAATTAATATATATCCCTGTCATAAGACATGGATGAAACATACTTCTTATCGTGAGAATAGTAAATTAGAAAGCATGTTTCGAATGGTCTGAAAGTTCCGATCTTAGGCTTGATAGAATGGTATTGTAAAATACTGGTAGCTAGCCAGTTTTTAACAACACCCAAAATTGAAGTATCTTGTCTCTCTGATGAGAATTTCTTTTAGATTTAAACAGAGATAGTCCTAAATAAAAAAATAGCTGGTATTAAAACTAGGAAAGTAACATTAATGAAACGGGAATCACATCGATCAGCGAAGAAATAATTAAGAGTTTAAGACCACCAACTGGAAGTGTACAACAATAATGTATTCTATATAAAAATGACAGTCATACACTTATGTTATTCATCTCCATATATCCCTTCATTCTTCTTTCTTTAATTTAATCTTCGTACCACGAAGTTATGTGAATGTATTCATTTTTCTGTTTCTTTCCAGTGATCAATTCTCAATAGAACGTTTTTCAGGGTGATTAATTGATAACTTTTCACGCTGATCAATTCTCCTTTTTGGTGTATATATATTTTGTTCTTCCTATAAATATTAAGTTTCTTTACTGTGTAGCCTGGATTGAATAAAAAATACAGAACTGAGAATTTTTATAGCTAACCCCAACTTATTTGAAGCAGATCTACTTAATAAAAAATATAAACTTAACTCCAAATTGAGCACAAGTACATGATCTTATTATGTAAGCTAGGGAAACATCATTACAAGCACGTGTCCATATAATAAGCAAGGGGAAATTAAATTATAATATATATTAGGTCCAATATATACTACGTACACATTTAAGTTCTAAATGCTAACTAATGAGAATAGTAGTGACCAGAAAAGCCTAGAGCGGAAGAAGAAACGAAGAACTAGGTAGTAGAATACGTCTATTCAATATATATGATGAACAAATTGAAAATTACATTAATAAACTACGAATGATTGCAGCTTCAGGACTGTCAGCATCAATGGTGGACAACAACTGAGAAAGTCGATCACTGAGATCATCCACCTCTTTATGCAAGCTTCTTATGTAGTTGCATGTTTCTTGAAGCACCTTAGATGCTGATGCCTGCAATATATCAACTACTTATCAACCAGTATATGAGAAATTAATCAAATTCTTTGACTAGTACTACGCATGGTTGATAACCATTGAGAATCACTGGCGCGAGATTTTATGAAAATATTTCTCATGATGTGAGACAATAGGCAACATTAATGTTAGTGCACAAAATCAAACATGCCTTAATTTGTGGAACGAGGTGTTGCAGATCTTGAAAAAGGTCAAATTTTGACTTACATGCTAGATTGGCTCCTGTACATTGTGGGAGTTGGGACGTAAACATTATGAACATATAATAATTTCTCTTTTTCAACGACAAACTTTTACTCTTTTCAGATGTAGTACTTAAAAAGCGATAGAAACCATGCTATTTTAATCAGTGTGATAATAGCGTACGGCGATTCACTGTTTCACCATGCATACCAAGTTTTTATTTTTACTTTTTAGAGAAACCAAATTGGGATATGTAAAACTGGAACTCTTCGGATCGGAGTTCCCAATAGACATAAGATTCGGTTTAAAATAAGGCAGTTGATTATTACTAAAGGTTAAATTAACTTATATGTAAAAATTATTTATAATTTTATATAGTATGACTAAATTTATCTTAATATTTGTACTTGATGAACATTATATATACTAGCTGAAAATGTTCCTTCAAGTATACACTGCAAACAAATTAGAGATCCATACGGCTAAATGTTCTGACTCTGGACAACTTCACAAATATGTATAAATAACAATTTTTTACAAAAAAATAATATGCATATAGTAAAATATACTCCTAAAAGATCAGTCTAGTGTACAAAGCATCCCACGCACAGGATTCGCGGAAGGTCCGTGCCCCAAGAGTGCGATATAGACGGTCTACCTTAATGTAAGCATTAGTACTACTTCCACAACTTAAACCCGTAACTTATAGGTCATACCGAGACAACTTTAGCGGCACTCCATCCTGTTATAAAGACTCCAGCGTCTCTATACACTTTGTATACAAGATTTTTATGACGCAAATATTCAAATGAACTGCATATTTTTTGACAATTGACATGAAAAGAAGACATAAACATGAAAGAAAATGTAAGATCAATGATAACCTTGCTGGTGCGACGAGTGCGAATTTCAGGAAGAAGTTGCTGCAACTTGGACATCAGTTCGATGATCTGATCATCTGAAATCCTCGACGTCCCCTCTGATGATTGCCTCGACCTTCTCCCTGACATTCTTCAACTACTAGTAATTTTCTCCTTTTCTTTTTGGGGTACAAATTAATGGCTCAAAGCTTGTTTGAATGGCAGCTAACACAATGGGAAGTGGTAGTAGTAGTAGTATAGCAGTAAAGAGGATGGCGTACTGGTAGTTAGAAAATAGACCTGCAGGAAGAAAAGTGGTAATGATGATCAAGTTATAAAGGAGGGTAAGGACCACAACGAAAGGAAATTTAGAAGGAGAGAGAGAGAGTGTGGGGGAGAGATATATAGGAGTAGTACAAAAACATAGACAGCGATGTTGGATGTGAAGAAGACAATTGCATGGGAAAAAGCATCCCAGGAAACCTTCCTCTTAAGTCACTGTGAAAGTTTTCTAGCTCATAAAACTACCACTTCCTTCTACTATACTTCTGCTACGGGCGGAACCACCGGATATGAGTTCGATTTAACCAGTAACTTTTGTTCAAATCTCATATTTATTTTAAAAAGTTATTGAATTATGCACAAACTATTAATTTAGAATATAATAACTTAAAAGAATTAGAATATTAAACTCATAAGTTTCAAATTTTGGCAGCTCTCCTCTCACTTCTACTACATATTACTACCGTATATGTTATGTTGGTTCAATTGAATTCAATATTTTTAACGTGCATGATATATAGCCTGTTTGGTCAAATGTCTTTTTGGCTAAAAGTATTTTTTTTCTAACATTAAGGTGTTTGACCAAGTTATTAAAAAAAAAAAAGTACTTTTGAGTGAAAGCATAATTAGTTTTGAAAAGCAGAAAAAAGTAGTTTCTTCCCAAAAGTATTTTAATTTTGACAAAAATACACTTAAAACATTTTTTTTAAAAGTTTGGCCAAATACTAATTAAAGCTTAAAAGTACTTTTCAAATTAATTAGTTAAAATAAAAGCGTTTTTTTAAAAAAAATCACTTTTGAAAAAAGCACTTTTTAAATTTTAGAATCTTGGCCAGATAGGCTAACAGTCAATATTCTATTGATTCAACCAAATTCAATATTTTAGACATAGTGTATATATACACATACAAACACACTTTTAAAAGACAAAACTCTTAACACGAAATGTTGGTCGGCCTTTTTACGTTTTTAAAAATAAATTTCATATTGGGAAAAATTATGTTTTGCAGTAATTATTTTTAATGGGTTCAACTGAATCGTGTTCGAATGAAATATATTCGTGTGTGTGTGAGAAAAACTTTATTATAGTGTGTTTGAAAAGTCATATGTAATTATCTTCTAGTGTAATTACTAGGGTAGTAATTACACAGTATAGTAATTATAATGACTTATTTGCTTATTACTATGTAGTTGCTTAATAATTTCCATTGTCATGTTTGGTTGAACGAATGTAATTACATACTTAAATTTAAAATATCAGATTAATATGTGGATAAGTCTTATTGTATGACAAACACACACACACATACACACACACACACACACACATATATATATATATATATATATATATATATAATTGATTAAATATAAATTGATAAATAATATCATAAAAACATACCATCTTCCAGAAAATGTTCTATAATATTCATAATTAAAGAATAGACAAAATTTTGAACAACCTTATCATCTTCTGTCTTTGTCGCATTCATAATCTGAAAACGTTGGTCGTGGGGTGAGATAATTATCCCACCAGCCCTTTAATTGACCAGTAAATCCGGCTATGATCATTTCAGCAATAGCCCTATCTGTATTTTTATTAACTTTACAGATTGTACTGTACATAAGCATTCTATGTACTGTCGTATAAATTTGCCTATCAGCAAGGCCATCTATGTTCCATTCATAGATGTCTGAATCAATAATACCCTTGGTGGTAGTTAGGGGTGTACATAGGTCGGGTTAGTTCGGATTTTATAATTACCAAACCAAACCAATTGTGTCGGGTTATTAGATCTAAAGACCAAACCAAACCAATAAAACTTTGGTTTTTCAATCTCGGTTTTTCTCGATTTTTCGGATTTTTTTCTGGTAAAATCTTCGTAGCACAAAACATATAATTTGTGCTCAAAATATTTTGTTGATCCTAGTAAAATACAATTATATAAGGTATTTTCCAAGAAAATAATTCAAAATATGATATGTGTCATGGCATTATCCTAAAATATTCAACAATAAAGACAATAAAATTATGTAATATAAATATTGCTAATTAAAAAGGCACAATAAAAATAAACATAATCTAAAAGTACTAAGCCATGCTAAAGTAAATTACATGACTAAACGCTAAAGAAAAAAGAAAAATAGATTATCCATTTTTATCTAAATTATTTCAAAACAAAAAATAGATATACAATACATTGGTTAGTGTCACACCTCCTTTTTGCGCGCCCGGCCCCGAAGGGTTAAATGCGCGAGTGGAGTTTTTTCCAATTTAAGTGACAATATTCGAAATGGGATTATTTATTTAATTCAGAGTCGCCACTTGGGAAAGGTTTGGCTTTTGGTGTCCCAAGTCACCGGTTTATCTTGAATCCCAAATCGAGGAAATTTTCGACTTTTCCAAATGAAGTCTGCGAACCAGAAATTCTAAGTAAGGAATTCTGTTGACCCGAGGGAAGGTGTTAGGCACCCTCGAATCCCGTGGTTCTAGCACGGTCGCTTAAATTGTTATAATGGCTAAATATCTGATTTAAATACATATTATGACTTACGTGCTTTTATTAAGTTTAAACCGCTTTTATTATTATCATTTATTTTTATAGAATTGCAACGTCATGAAAATGCACCTCGAACCACGTCACAATCAATGCACCCGTGGTCGTCGACACATTTTGACTTCGTTGAGATTCGGATTTGGGTCACATCAATGTGCACCCGAATTTAAGAATATGGTTTAATTAAGACGCGCCTACGGAGTCTAACGCGCTATTATTTTGTTAGAAGGCCATGAAATTTATTAAATGGCCTATCCTGAATTCTAAATGATTATCGTTAGTTGTTGATTGAGGGCCCCGCAATTTGCATTTTTCATTTGGCGAGGCTCGTCTCATTATTTTAGAAGGGTATCCTAAAGCGACTACATTTCTGTTACGTTTATCCCTAAAACTAAGAGAAAAGGAATATGCTAATTTAACTATATGCTTTTGCCTAATCCGGATTCTTATCAATTTCTGATTAACTGTTTACAAGGCGGAGGGATGTCATGAATTGTGAAATATACTTCAATCGGGCAAAAGAAATTACGTTTGAGATTGACCCAATGTTATACTTACGTCCTAACGTTCCTTGAATTGAATTTAACTAGACTTATTGAAGCTGAATTTAAGGGAATTAACCACTATATCTCGTTACTTGCAGAGGTGTGAATGCGCTTCTATATGCTGCCAGGCGAGTTATGATAAGAGAAAAACTAAAATGAACAAGGGACATTTGTGTAAGGTGGAAATATTTTATTCTATGCATGTCATTCAGTTGACGGGAATCCAGTCAAAAATCTATGCTAATTCTCCATGCCTTCTATGTATTGTATCATTACATTTTGTACTAGCAAACAACTATAAACTAAGATGCAAGAGGCTAAACTTGATTGATTATTATCTAACTAATCTTTCATTACTGAATCACACTAATCAATTTACACAACTGAAGTCAGTATATCACAAGCAATACAAAACAGATATCTAAATCTTCTTCAAGAACTCCTTTCATTTCATGCTTTTGAATTGCTACAGTTAACACCAAAGTTGGATTTGAAATGTGTACCTGGAAAACACTGAAAATGCAAAGGAGAAGAAGAAAAAGATGGGGAAATCAGCAGCAGCAAGAAACAGAACTAGCAGTTAGCAGCAGGGCAGAAATGCAGCAGCAACAGTAAGCAGAATAGCAGCAGCAATCAGCTCAGCACAACAGAAAGGATTCTATTGCGAAGTGGAACTAGAGTTGAAGAAGAGAAAACCAAATGAAACAGCACACAGTGTGATGGCAACAATACTCCAGACAATCCAATTCCGGGATATACCAAATGCAACAAACACTAACAACGATCTCGATTGAAATTTAGAAGAAAGCACTACTGCCTAACGTATTGACAATAGATGAGCTTCAGACAAACAAGACCAAGTTTCTGATTTCCTAATCTGTTTTATCTCTTTCTTGCTCTCTTTATATTTCTGTCTATTCTCTCTTTTCCTTTTCTATCCTCACAGTGTATCTATTTTCCTCTTCAGCTCTCTTTCCCCAGAAAATCCTCACTGTGTGTGTTTTTTTTTTTTTTACAGCCCTCAAGGTCCAGTCTGTATATCCTCCCCTTCTTCTGTATATCTCCCCCCCTTTTATAAACCTCAAAACTATCTTTTTTAACAGCCTTTTTTCAGAATACCCCAGTCCCTCCCATGTGCATTTCCATTTCAGATTCCCATTAGTTATTTAAGTATTAACAAAATCCCCCCATGATATTCCCTGACAGTCTTACTCTTTTAAGTGAGGTTTAATACTTCTTAAACTAAAGTAGAGCATGGGCAGCAGGGGTGTGTTTTGACAGCACATGCTGTCAAACTATTTTTAATTCAAAAGGGGCCTTTGTGCAGGAACCAGGCTGTGCACAATGCACATGCTGTGCACAAGTGCACATGCCCTCAATTCAGATTGCAGCTTAACAATCTATCCTTTTATTTTCAGATTCAAATACAACTATAAATGACCCTACTTGATTCTTACTTCGATTCAAACAAAGTTGCAGCAGGCAAAATGTTCAATCGTTAACATTCGAACTACTGAAATTAATTGACGACATTTGTCGACTCGACTATATTAGTTATAACATACACAATCGTAGCCAAAAATCAAACATTTAAACAGTATTGATACATGGTTCGCATTATACTGACTAAACAGGAATACACTCGAGGAGTCAATTAATCGGTCCAAACTCGAAAATCAGCTACTTGCACGAACAAATACACAATGCCTTATCAGAATAGGAGGGGGGAATTTAGACAAACAAACAGAGGTTCAGGCGAAGTAGTTGAAGCACAGTTGATAGAGGTCAAGGACATAAACAGCAAACGAATAAACCCTTACAACAAATCAAACAAACCAAAACAACTAAGAAAAGAAAGAAAACTCACCTTAAACTGCAAAAAGATCGAAACCTTAACTCGGACTTGGCCAAACCTTTCCTAAGGCTGAACGGACTTTAAACGAAGTGTTTCTCAGACGAGAAACACTTGGATTAAAGTCCATTAGACCTTAACCTCTTTGGTCCGAACGGATATGGACCAGTGACGAAGAATCCACAAATTCCAAAAACTCAGATCTGGGATTCATGCTTCCCTGATCAGATTCGGACCAAACCAAGTATGGTTTGGTCACGAGGGGGGTCTGGAGAGTATCTGGTACAAAACTGGGGTTGGTTGGGTCAGATCGAGTTTTGACTCGAATCTTCGAATGAAGATTCGAGGACCTGGGGGGTGATTCGAAACATGGGGTTGGTAGATTTGGGTTCAGGATGGCCTGGGGGTCCTATGGTGTTCAAGGGAAGGTCACCGGCATCCATGCCGCCGGCTTTCATGGCGGAAGTATGCAGAGGCGGCTAGGGTTTTAGGGCTGTTCGTTTGGGGAGACGAAGCAGCCGGGGTATTGGATAGGGGGGGTAGGGTAGTGTTATGTACTTATATAGTTAGTGGGCAAGTGGATCCTGGCCGTTGGATGAGACGAGATGAAGGGCCAGGATCCTTCGGCTAACAGGGAACGACGTCGTTCCAAGGGTGAAGGGTTAGGGTCGGTCCGGGTGAGACGGGTCGGGTTTATTGGTGGGTTATGGGGATTGATCTTGGACCGTTGGATCGGCTTGGTTTAAACGGTTGTGATGGGTTGGCATCGAAACGACGTAGCTTTGGTGTTAAACTACGTCGTTTCATGGCCTGGGGGTGGGCTGTTTGGACTGGTGGCTTGGGCTGTCCGTTTGGGCTGAGTTTGTTGGGCCAATTTTAACAAATTGGCCCAAGTCCGGAAGGGGTCTTTCCTTTCCCTTTTTTTCTTTATTTTTATTTTTTTTTTTTTTTATTTCTTTTTCTTATTTATTTTAAAACAAAACTAAGCCAAAAATCAAATTAAAATTAAATACACACTCAAATACAATTATTTGCACACATACTAAAATATTTCAAAACAGGTAAGGTCAAACCAAATAAAATCACGGACGAAAATGCCTAATCACGATTTTCTATTTAACGACCGGATTACGGTTTGAATTATGCAGGACACATATTTTTTGAATTTTATTTTAATAAAGTAAATAAATAAAAAAAATGGGCCAAAATCACAAATAAATCCACAAGGTGCCGCACAGAAATCCGAAATTGTACAGCGGGGCCAATTATATATTTTTATTTCTTTTTGGAGCAATTGTCGTGTGAAGCAAAAATCACGTGCTCACAGCTGCCCCTCTTTGTTCGGAAACACGAAGGGTTTTCGTGCAAAGATCAAGTGAGCGTGTATGAGCGATTTTTGCCTATAGACCACTCCGTATGAAGCATTTTTTTGAAAGATCTGACCGAATCTTGCTTCAAAGATTTCCTACATATCCTGGGCTAAACAGGAATCAGGTCAATGTAGTTCGAGAAGTTTTGGTAGCTGGGGCTACCATGGGACTGCAATGCTTGCCGCTACTGCTGCTGCTGTTGTCACTGCTACGTCACTGACCGCCTTATTACAACCAAGCGAAAATTGGAAACTGAACTAACTACTTTTATGCATGTCAACTGCTAGTTACAAGATTCCTATCTATGATTCTTTTACGACTTGATCTTGGGTCTTAGCTGATTCTGCTTGTAGACTCTGATCTGAATCTTGATGCTTGCGAGTTGCGGCGACTTGTTTTTTAATCTCCGGGATACCGAATAAAATGTGACCGGCAGAGGTCAGGACCTTAGTCAAATGTTGGAGTCGATCTGCTTTCCCTTTACTCTGATATCTCGGGATATCTCTTTTTGTCTTTTTCTTCTTTGATTCCGAACTGGGATTTATCTCGTGGGTCATTTCGATCCATGTGGCTCGAGGTCAGACCTGCGGGAGAAAAGAAACAAACAAACGAAATTTTCTGCCCCAGTTTCACTAGGAAAATTTCGTTACTTATTCAACAGGAAGTTCATAAAATTGATGAAAGAGGATATGCGTGCTCAGTTCAGGGTTGGAGCCCTAATATCGACTAGCTGGGGAAAGGTTCAGTGTAGGGTTTAAAACCCTTACGCCGAACAAAGGAAGAATTCAGTTTGAGGTTTAAAACCCTAACGCTGACTAAAAGGAAAATTCAGTTTTAGGGTTTAAAACCCTAATGCTGATTGGCTGGAAAATGCTCAGTTTAGAGTTTAGAACTCTAATGCTGGCTGAAAGGAAAAAGTTCAGTTTAGGGTTGCTGACTAGAGGAAAATTCAGTTTAGGGTTTAAAACCCTAATGCTGATTGCATGGAAGAGCTCAGTTTAGAGTTTAAAACTCTAATGCTGGCTAAAGGAACATTCAGTTTAGGGTTTAAAACCCTAATGCTGATTGCATTGGAAAAGCTCAGTTTAGAGTTTAAAACTCTAATGCTGGCTAAAAGGAAAAAGTTCAGTTTAGGGTTTAAAACCCTAATGCTGGCTAAAAGAAAATTCAGTTTAGGGTTTAAAACCCTAATGCTGACTAGAGGAAAATTCAGTTTAGGGTTTAAAACCCTAATGCTGATTGCATGGAAGAGCTCAGTTTAGAGTTTAAAACTCTAATGCTGGCTAAAGGAAAATTCAGTTTAGGGTTTAAAACCCTAATGCTGATTGCATGGAAGAGCTCAGTTTAGAGTTTAAAACTCTAATGCTGGCTAAAGGAAAATTCAGTTTAGGGTTTAAAACCCTAATGCTGGCTAAAGGAAAATTCAGTTTAGGGTTTAAAACCCTAATGCTGATTGCATGGAAGAGCTCAGTTTAGAGTTTAAAACTCTAATGCTGGCTAAAGGAACATTCAGTTTAGGGTTTAAAACCCTAATGCTGATTGCATTGGAAAAACTCAGTTTAGAGTTTAAAACTCTAATGCTGGCTAAAAGGGAAAATTCAGTTTAGGGTTTAAAACCCTAATGCTGATTGCATTGGAAAAGCTCAGTTTAGAGTTTAAAACTCTAATGCTGGCTAAAAGGAAAAAGTTCAGTTTAGGGTTTAAAACCCTAATGCTGACTGGCTGGGGATAAAGCTCGAGAATACTACACGATCTATTTTTGAGTTTTCTTGTTTTAGATAAAAGGGAGTTTCGTGGAAGCTTACCTTTCGAGTGAATTCCTTATTGCCAAAATGTTTCTTGTACCTTCCTCTTTGGGCGACACCTGCTTCTTGCACGGTTGTCTTGGATTATACCTGTTTCAACTTTTCAGATAAAGAACAATTGTTAGTTCGGAAATGACGGTTGGTTCGGTGACCTTGATCGTTCCCAATTGCTTTGTTGTATCTCTATTTCTGTTGCGAAGTCGCGCCATTGATTTGATTCGAATGGCGAAACCTTTAGACCGCTCAGGCTTGTATTTCCAGATTCTGTGATTTGCCTCGTAAGGCTCTTTTTCTTTTCTCTTTTTTTTTGTGTCCCGTTTTGCTTGGAGGTTCTCAACGGGGATTTTATTGGAGGTATTTTGTGGGGATTTGTACAAAAGGGAAGCTTTGTGGGGAATATTTACAAAGTGGATTCTTTGTGGGGAATTTTGTACAATGGGCATGCTGGGGATTTATTTCAAAGTGGGATTTCTAGGATTTGTTGGGGTAAGCTTGTTGGGGATGTCTACAAAAGGACCCGCTGGGATGTGCTGGGGAGATTCCATTTTCTGGGATGTGCTGGGATTTCTAGTTTTTTTTTTTTTTTTTATAATTTTATAATTTGGGGAGATTCTGTGGGAGATTGTACAAGACTCTGTTGGGATTTGTACAGGGGGAGACTCTGTGGGGATTTGTCCGAAGGTGGACTTGCTGGGGAAGATTTCAAGATTTCTCTCTTTTCCTTTACTCCGGAACACCATCAAACGTCATGATTCATCATGCTTGGGTAATCATATCAACGAGATGAGGTGCTTTCCTTCATGAGACGGGATTCCGTGCAAACAAACCATGCCACCTACCCTTTCCGGTGTGTCCTGAACTCGGGGTTAAAATGCAAAAGGGATTCGAAAAGAAACAAAGCAGGGGAAAACAAATCAGAAAAGAAATACCCTTTTCGGGGAGAGAAAGACTTATCTGAGGAAGATAACGCTGGCTTTAAATGACATGACATGCTCTTTGGACTGGACGTCCGACCTTCCATGAACTTGCGTTTTCCTAGACCAGAACAGATCTGTGATTCCAAAACTGGTGGAACTTTGCCGAGACCTTCTTGGGGTGGCGTCATTCCTTTTCGGCCAACAGCGCCCTTTGCGGGTTTTCACTGGCTGACCTCTCTCATTTCTCTTCCTGTCGTCGCTTGATAGCACTCTTTGCGAGTTTTTTACTAAACAAGCTCTCTCATTTTGGTTTCTCTTCTCCCGTCGCCTCGTGGTGCCCGAAGGTTTTCACCGCCGAGACTCTCTCATTTTATTTCTCTCAACTCAGGGTGTGCTGGTTTCCTTTTGTGATGCTTATTGGTTTCCCACCATCTTTGGTAATTGATTTGAAGGCTTGTACCTGGTGAAGAGAGGTAGCTGATACTAAACTTCTCAAGTGTCTGACATGCCCCGGTTTTCAATTTCAGGGTGAATGGGATTTTGTTGTTGGTGTGACTGAACCTCAGGGAGAGGCTGCCTACGTATCCTTTCGGAATCAAGTCAAACGTAGTTCAGGCCTCAATCAATGTTTTTTTTTTTTTTTTTTTTTTTTTTTTATATATATAACGGCTCAAAAGGTGGTAGCGAGAATTGGGTAGTGTTTGGGGAGTAGTGGGGAATAAACACCTTCGCCCTTTTCAACGTGTCAGGACCACTTGGAGTATGATCTAGACGTAGTACCTCTTGACTGCATCTGCATTCACCGCTGTGTCAGGGTCATTTCCTTCGATATCACCTAAATACAATGCTCCTCTTGGCAATATTTTCCTTACGATGTATGGGCCTTTCCAATTTGGGGCAAACTTTCCTTTTGCTTCTTCATGATGCGGCAGAATACGCCTCAGTACCAATTGTCCTACTTCGAAATTCCGAGGTCGGACTTTCTTGTTGTAAGCACGGGCCATCCTTCGTTGGTATAACTGTCCGTGACAAACTGCAGCCATCCGCTTTTCATCAATCAACGTCAATTGCTCCAGTCGAGTCTTAACCCACTCGCTGTCCTCGATTTCTGCTTCGACAATGATTCGAAGTGAAGGAATCTCTACCTCTGCCGGTATTACGGCCTCGGTTCCATAAACCAAAAGATAAGGAGTCGCTCCCACCGATGTGCGCACCGTAGTGCGATACCCCAATAACGCAAAAGGTAACTGCTCATGCCACTGTCGGGAACTTTGTATTGTTTTCCTCAAAATCTTCTTGATATTTTTATTTGCAGCTTCTACAGCACCATTGGCTTTTGGCCGATAAGGAGTGGAATTCCTGTGTGTTATCTTGAATTGCTCGCACACATCTCCCATCAAGTGACTGTTCAAGTTTGCTGCATTATCTGTAATGATAGTTGCAGGAATACCGAAGCGACAGATAAGATTTGAGTGTACAAAATCCACTACAGCTTTCTTGGTGACCGACTTGAGAGTGACAGCCTCTACCCACTTTGTGAAGTAATCGATGGCAACCAGTATAAACCTATGTCCATTCGAAGCCTTTGGTTCAATTGGTCCAATGACGTCCATGCCCCAAGCGACAAATGGCCAAGGTGCGGACATGGGATGCAGTTCCGTGGGAGGTGCATGAATCAAATTACCGTGCACCTGACACTGATGACACTTCCGGACAAAGCTAAAGCAATCCTTTTCCATGGTCATCCAGTAATAACCTGCTCTAAGGATCTTCTTCGCTAAGACATACCCGTTCATGTGAGGTCCACACACACCTGCGTGTACTTCGTGCATGATCTTTCTCGCTTCCTCGATATCGACACATCTTAAGAGATTGAGGTCCGGAGTCCTCTTATACAACAATTCACTGCTCAAAAAGAAACCGCTTGCATGTCGCCTAATGGTCCTCTTTTGATCTCCAGTTGCATGCTCGGGGTATTCTTGTGTCTTCAAGAATTTCTTGATGTCATGGTACCAAGGCTGCGTATTTGATCCCGCCTCGATTACACTGCAGTAACCGTGTCTTTCCTTGATTTGGATTTCCAAAGGATCGACGTGGGCGTCGCCCGGGTAGGGTAGCATAGAAGCTAAAGTAGCAAGTGCATCTGCCAGTTCATTGTGACACCTCGGGATATACCTGAATTCTATTGAGTTAAAGCGCTTGCTGAGGTCCTCCACATGTTGTCGGTATGGGATAAGTTTGACATCCCGAGTTTCCCATTCGCCTTGAACTTGCCGGATGATCAGGTCAGAATCTCCCATAATCAGTAAGTCTTTGACATCCTGATCGATTGCCATATGTATGCCCATAATGCAGGCTTCATATTCAGCTGTATTATTTGTGCAGAAGAAACGAAGTCTAGCTGTGGCGGGATAATGCTGACCGGCAGGTGAGATCAAAATTGCCCCAATCCCTATACCCTTGGCATTCACGGCTCCGTCAAAGAACATCTTCCAAACATGAGCTTCCTCCGAGATCGCTTCTACGGTGTTTACCTCTTCATCTGGAAAATAGGTATCCAATGGCTGGTATTCCTCATCGACCGGGTTTTCGGCCAAATGATCTGCTAACGCCTGGGCTTTCATTGCCGTGCGAGTGATATAAACTATGTCGAACTCCGTAAGCAAGATTTGCCATTTAGCCAGTCTCCCAGTAGGCATTGGTTTCTGAAATATATATTTCAAGGGATCCAACCTGCTTATGAGGAATGTAGTGTGGGCTTGGAGATAATGCCTCAGCTTTTGAGCAACCCATGTGAGAGCGCAGCATGTCTTCTCCAACAGAGTGTATTTGGCCTCGTAGCTGGTGAATTTCTTGCTCAGGTAGTAGATCGCCTGTTCCCTTTTCCCGGTCACGTCGTGTTGCCCCAGGACGCAGCCAAAGGAGTTCTCCAAGACTGTCAGATACAAGAAAAGTGGCCTCCCTGGTTCGGGAGGGACCAAGACTGGGGGATTCGAAAGGTACTCTTTGACTTTATCAAAGGCTTCTTGACACTCCGTTGTCCACTTAATCGCCGCATCCTTTCTTAACAACTTGAATATGGGCTCACACGTGCTTGTCAGCTGGGCAATAAACCGACTGATGTAGTTCAGCCTGCCCAAAAGACTCATCACGTCTTTCTTCGTTCTTGGGGGAGGTAGATCTTTGATAGATTTTATCTTAGTCGGATCTAGCTCGATACCTCTCCTGCTTACGATGAAACCCAAAAGTTTACCTGACGGAACTCCGAAAGCGCATTTGGCTGGATTTAGCTTCAAGTCATACTTCCTTAGCCTCTCGAAGAATTTCCTCAAGTCTTGGATGTGGTTATCCTGCGTCCTGGACTTGACTATAACATCGTCCACGTACACCTCTATTTCCTGATGCATCATGTCATGGAAAATGGCGGTCATGGCCCTCATGTAAGTAGCCCCAGCATTCTTTAAACCAAATGGCATGACCCGATAACAGTAGGTGCCCCAAGGCGTGGTGAAGGCAGTTTTCTCGGCATCCTCTTCATCCATCAATACCTGATGATACCCAGCGTAACAATCTACGAAAGACTGTATCTCGTGCTTGGCGCAATTATCAACGAGGATGTGGATGTTGGGCAGCGGGAAATTATCTTTAGGACTTGCTCTGTTCAGATCTCGGTAATCTACACATACTCGAGTTTTCCCGTCCTTTTTCGGTACTGGAACCACATTCGCCAACCATGTTGTATATTGGACTACCCGGATCACTCCTGTTTTCAGTTGCTTGGTGATCTCCTCTTTAATTTTGTCACTGACCTCGGTTTTGAACTTTCGTTGCTTTTGTTGAACCGGAGGACAATCAGGATGAATCGGCAATTTGTGAACCACTAGATCGACACCTAGTCCCGGCATGTCATCATATGACCAAGCAAACACGTCTTTAAATTCAAGAAGAAGTTGAATTATCGCCTCTCGCGTTTTCTTGTCCGTGTGAATGCTTATCTTGGTCTCCCGGATTTCTTCCGGGGTTCCTAAATTTACCGGTTCAGTGTCATTCAGATTCGGCTTAGGTTTATTCTCGAAATATTCCAACTCTCGGTTTATCTCCCTAAAAGCCTCTTCCGCATCATATTCTGGTTCTGGATTCATTAATTCGCAGTTAAATAGCTCATTGTGACCTGGGCGTGAAGTCCGCAAGCATGTCATATTTAAAGCCGCATTATTAGGACTGAAAAGGAAGATAAGAGGAAAAGTAATAAAATCAGGACGAAAGAAAGAATAGGAAAGCAATGATGATTTTTTTTTATTATTTTTTTTTTTATTTTCTTTTGAAAATTGGAAGACAACAACGTTTACAACTAGGAATTCGGAATAACAAATGAAAAGAAGAAAACGTTCAAGTTATGTCCCGGAGATAACTTGTGATACAGGAAAGGTGGCAGGACAGGTCTACCCGGACTTCCGTCTAGTTGGGAATGGCGTGATCTCCCAGTTTTGGAGCTTGGCGTTTGGCCCCATGTATATCATCTCAGCAGTGCTCGTGCCTTCGCCTGGTTGAACCATGTGGACCTCGTAGAGCATTTCCCTCATTGCCCCACATATTTCCTCGATTTCCTCAACTGTGAAGACCTCATCTTCTTCTTCTTCAGTGTACCCTGGCCTGACAAAAGTCGCATGTAAATCCGGCAGTGGTTGAGGCAACTTCCAGCCCTCATTTCTCCTTTTCTTTGCCCATTTTTCGTCTGCTGGAGTAGGTTTGAAACCTAGTCCAAAAGGTTTCTTGATGACTGGTAAAGTAATGGGTTCCGTCGTTCCCTGAAGATTTCGTCCAAGCCCCTTCCCTGGCCTAAATCCGTGTCGGATCATCTCTTTGGCCACCATAACCGAAGCGTTAGACAAGAAAGGCTGGGGGCAAGGTACTCCCTCTTCGTGCTGCTCTGCCAATACCACCTCGAAAGCTTGATAGACCGTATGCTCACTCCCTTCTCTTGGTTCAAGATACGGGATAGATGGGTCCCGATAAATGGCATGTTCATCTTCTCCATGGACCACGATCTCTTGGTCTTCATACTCGAACTTCACCATCTGGTGAAGAGTAGAAGGCACGGCTCCTGCCGCATGGATCCAAGGCCTGCCAAGGAGGAAATTGTATGATGTGTCCATGTCTATCACTTGGAAAGTGACTCGAGATTCGACTGGTCCTATGACCAGCAACAGGTCTATTTCTCCCATGGTGTCTCTCTTGATACCATCGAAAGCTCTCACGCAGACGTTGTTGGGTCGGATTCTTCCGGTCTCAATTTCCATTCTTTGCAGCGTGGAGAGCGGGCAGATGTCAACACCTGATCCCCCATCCAGCATCACCCGCTTGACATAGTAGTCCTCACATTTGACTGTTAAATGCAATGCCTTGTTGTGTGCTGCTCCTTCCGGGGGTAGATCGTTCTTGCTGAAGGAGATTTGGTTGACGGCGAAGAATCTTTCTGTCATCCGCTCCAGTTGTTCTACCGAGGTTTCGACCGGTACGTATGCTTCATTCAGGGTTTTCAACAGGATCTTTTGATGCTCGGTTGACCTCATTAATAGTGACAGCATGGACACTTGCTCAGGGTGCTTGCGCAGCTGGTCTATCACTTCATAATCCGGCATCTTCATCTGCTTGAAGAACACTTCCGCTTCTTCAACACTCACAGGCTCCTTTGGAGGGAAGCGCCTTTGTGTGGCGTTGTTCAGTTCTTGGGTATTTGAGTACCCTCCAACGAAAGTATTTTCTGGAAGTTCTTCCCTGACCTCCTTACCTTTATACGTTACCAAAGTCTTTTGATAATTCCACGGCACTGTGGACGGGTTGGTCATTGGCTTTTGTGGCACGCGTCCGATAACCACTGGCTCATTCAGCCGAGGTGGTTGAATCGTCCCCCGGACCACATAGGCCCCTTTTGGCACGTACATAGGTTTTGCTTTTTTGATCCCGAAGTTCTGCGTCTTCTTGGCTTGACCTCGTGGTATGTAAAGAACTCCACCCTTTGCTGGTACTACTTTCTTCTCCACCTTCTTTTCGGGCTTGCTTTCTGCAGCCTTGGCCTCCTCCCCCCTTTCTGATTTCTGGTCTGTTTCAGGCCTCCTCGCTGTGTCGACAATGGCAATTATGGCTTTCAAGGCAGGGTCGAACTCTTTGTCTTCACAAATCATGCCGATCAGCGGCCCATTATTGTGAGCGGGCAATGGATTGTTAGTTACATTTGGGATCTCTTCGTCCCTTAGCACTATCTTCCCCTGCTCTATCAAGTTTTCGACCACTCTTTTCAATGACCAGCAGTCGTTTGTATCATGTCCTTCGGCCCCTGAATGATAGGCGCATCTGACTCCGGCTTTGTAAGAAGGAGATGTCGGGTTTTGCCTCGTTTGGGGAATTGGTTGCAAGAAACCCAACTGGACTAGCTTAGGGAACAATGTGGAGTATTGTTCACCGATGGGCGTAAAAGTCCGCCGTCGAGGTGGCTCCTGGGGGCGGTAGTTATTCTGCGGGGGTTGTGGGTTATAGTGGTTGCGGTAAGGAAGCTGATTTCTGGGAGGTGGAACTGGGCCTCGGTTGGCTTGTTGTGGTGAATGGTTATAAGGCTGGGCATTCATGACCATATAAGGTTGATGAGCATATGCCACATTTGAGTGGGGGTAGTAGTGTTGTGGGGCCCTTTCCGAAAAATGGGGCCTGGGATGACGATACTCCCTTGCTTCAGAGGCTGCCATAGCCGTTTCTTCCTTCTTCTTCCCCCTTGTCGTCCCTCCAGACCCGCTTTGGACGGCCTGGGAGGTTGCCCTTATGGCTGCTTGACTCAATATCCGACCCGTTTTCAGCCCATTCTCTACCATCTCTCCTATCTTGATTGCTTCCGCGAATGGCTTACCCATGGCTGACATCATGTTTTGGAAATAGTCAGACTCTTGAGCCTGGAGAAAGGTAGTGACCATTTCCACTTCATCCATGGGAGGCTTCACTCTCGACGCCTGTTCACGCCACTTAATAGCATACTCTCTAAAGCTTTCCGAAGGCTTCTTCTTCAGATTCGACAGAGAGTTTCGGTCTGGCGCAATGTCGATGTTATACTGGAATTGCTTTACAAAATCTCTGGCGAGATCATCCCATATATGCCATCGGGACATTTCCTGATCCATATACCATTCCGAAGCTATCCCTACTAAGCTTTCCCCAAAATACGCCATTAGCAGTTCTTCCTTTCCGCCGGCTCCCCGCAATTGGTTGCAGTATTTCTTAAGATGTGCAATGGGGTCACCGTGCCCATCGTATTTCTCGAACTTGGGGGTCTTGAAACCCGTCGGCAGGTGCACGTGAGGGAACATGCACAGGTCGGTGTAAGAGACGCTCTTTTGCCCGCTCAAACCTTGCATATTCTTCAAACTTTGTTCAAGGCTTCTCATTCTCTTAGCAATCTCATTTTGTTCTGCAATCCTGGGGTTCTGATCCTGTCCTGGTGCGAGTTCGCACTGAGGCGGTAGAGGATTATTGTTGGTAGCGAACCTGGTTGGTTCCATTGAGAACGATGGTGCTTGGAATGTAAAAGAGGATGAGTCAAAGCTTGGCTTGTATGTGGCAGGTTGTGCCGTAGCTGGGCAAGGCGATGCAGTAAAGATATTCATGCTTGCATCGGTGGCCGACATTCGGGGATGAGGCTCAGAAGGTGATCCGGCGGAGAAAACGGAGTTGGCTGGGTACCCGAATGGGGTAGCAGGGTAATTTATGGGGACATTAGAAGTCCCACCTGACCTGGAGAATAATTCAGGGAATCCGGGGACGACACTTGGCGGCTCTTTCCCATTGTTCCAATCATCCAGCATTTCCAACATGCGGAGCCGTAGGATTCTATTTTCTTCTGCAGTTGCGGATTCAGGCGTGAGGACGGCTGAGATTGAGCTCTCCTCAGAGACGGGGACTGTTTGCAATGGAATTTCCGAAGACATTTCCACACTTCCTTTTGACCTGGTGAAGTAGGTGTGAGTACTGTTTCTGGTCCTAACAATAGGTAGTTGAACACCTCTCCTTGACCTCGTGAAGTATGAGTGCGAGGCCAGACTTTCACCAAACCAACCGTCTTTTCAAAAACCCTGGAAACATGCTCAATGACAAGCGCACGGTTAATTTGCAGCAAATAACAGATAGTTAATCTCACGTTGGGCATGATGCACCTATACAGTTAAGTGGATTACTATATGTCTGCTACGAGAGCATGCGTCATTCCGGTATTTTCCTCTTATTTCCCCCCCCTTTTTTTTTTTTTTTTTTATTTTCATTTATTTTTCTTTTATATTTTTTTTTGTAGCAAAATAAAATGCGATCGGATCCGATGAGGATTGCCTACGTATCACGATACTCACGTGAATCAGATCATTACGTAGTTCGAAAACACGAATGAGCGTGAAAGAAGCAAACTCTTTATTATTGAAGTAGTCTATTACAAACTACATTTTGCAAAAGAAAAAGCAAACTTTGGAAATAAACCTAGACTCAAAAATAGACTAAAAATCACCCTGATGAAAAAAAACAGGCAGAAGATGCTAAGATACAGATTTGACCTATGAATGCATTATGGTTTTAAAAATTGGTTTCCGCGGGGCATCGTTCGGCCTCGCCGCGGTCCTAGGCGTGAGATCCCTCTCAAGTTGCTCTAGCTCGTGCATAGTCTGCTTGACATAACCCATTACTGCCGAGAGGACGGTAGCGCTGGACATGTTCTCACATCGTAGGCATCGTCTGGTGATGGCATGGGCAATGGCCTTGATCCTATCTCTGGTTTGCTTCTTCTCTACGAGCAGGCGTTTTGTCTGATCGCTGCATATCTTGAAAACTTGAGCATCTTGTACATGCTGATGCTTCAGTCGTCGTACTTCCAACTTCATCTGGGCTATTGAGTCATACCAGTATCTGCTCTCAATTTGGAAATCCTTGGCCTGATTAGCTGTTTTGATCTCAAGTGCAGCCATCTCTCTCTTTATCTTAGCAACAGTCTTCTCATGGTCGCTTTCCAATCGATTCAGGTACCTGCGATGCTTGTCTGTTCTTGTACCCCACTGTGCTTTGAGCTCTGCTATGATGTTTTCAGATTTCTCCAAACCATCTCGCCATTCCCTGATTTCACCTTTTAGCCCTTTTATCAACTGCTCGTCCGATCGACGCCTTGGTTGTCTATCTGCATCCAACCTTATCTGTTTGATCTGGGCTCTGAGCATTTCATTTTCTTGAATCAACCTGTTCCGTTCTCCCAGATCGGTAGCAACTTGCACGTTGTGTTCATATTTCAATTTTTCCACTTGTTGCTTTAACCCGCTGATTTCGGTGCAATAGCCTCTTTCTTTTGCTAACCAATCCCACTGCTTTTGTGATGATTCGGTAAAATTCCGGATGTGGGGTCTCTTAGCTGGCCTTTCGTGCTCGAGTTCCCTTCTGTACCATGCAAGGTAACCTGGCGCCGTTTCTCCTTTGGCTTGATCCCGCACGCAAGTATCTGATTTCAAATATTGACCCTCATTCCAGATTTGGCGAATCTTTGCTTCTGGGAACTGTCCGTTAGGACTTATCTCGATTGCTTGAGTGCTTAGATCTTCCTCATGAGGTACTGTCTGGCATTTTCCGAACTGTCTTAAAACTCGGCCGGGTGCGTAAGGTTGAATGCTCTTAAGCCCCATCAGCAAGAAATGAGTTTTAGTCGCTGACATATATAAGACCTCATCAACGGGCAACCATCCCAACTTCCATTGTATTTGGCTGGCAGTAAGAGCTTGAAAGAACGAGGTCCAAGCCAGGACTCCTTCGGGCAAACTGATCTCTTTGGCTCTTGCGTAAGATTCTTCTATGCGGGTCTTATCCGGGGAACCACGGCTCAAAATCTCGGAATGATGGCAAAGGTGCTCGGTCATCCATATCTGCAGGAGCAAGTTACAACCTTCGAAGAAATTTCCCCCAGCTTTACAAGCTGTGAGAGCTCGAAAGATGTCGGATACCACCATAGGCGCGAGAGTACTGTCACTTTGCGTGAGTAAAGTGCTGACGACCCCCGATATCTTCAAATCAATGTTTCCATCTTTCCTGGGAAATACCAGAAGTCCCAGAAACGTTATCATGAACGCCACCCGTCTGTGCTCGTCCCACTTCTGACGAACTCCTTTGCTGCACAGTTTGTTGATTGGATTATTGAATCCCCCCTCGTGACCGTATCTATCATATATGAAGCATGGAGTACAGAATCCGGCTGCTAGATCCGGGTTGTGGACTGTTCTAGGTATTTTCAATGAATCCAGGAACCGATGTACCGTGACGACTCTTGGGGCGACCAAGTATTTTTCCCTCAACGGAAGTTCAGTATTCCCGATGTATCCGGCCATTTCTTCCAAAGTTGGGGTGAGCTCAAAATCAGAGAAATGGAAAACATTGTGCGCCGGGTCCCAATAGGTAACCAAAGCTCTTATGATATCTCCCCGAGGCTGGATTTCCAACAGACCCACAAGACCTTTCAGATTTTTCTTAACCTCATTTTGCCCTTCAACACCTAGATCATTCCACCATAGCCGTAACTTGATAGGGATTTTGGTCATTATTGAAAAATGTTCATTTTGCATCGTGCTCATCCTGCACATTTATTAAGGTGATTTTAACAAAAATGACTGACTCAAAATATTTTACAGAGGGGACCAAGCTTTGAACACGGCCTTTAAGCACTTCGGGGACGAAGATTTTAAGGCTGTGTGGGTCTAAAAATGCTAAGCAAAACCCAAAAGTGGCTATTTATGCAAAGTCAGCCTTCCGGCGTCCCTTTCGGGAACATTCGGCTATTCATGTCAAAACAGCATCACCTGACTTATTTATGACTCTTTAAAAATTTGAAACATATTTTTTTTTGATTTTGGCTATTTTAAGCAAAATGGGGGTTGAACCCGACGAGGGTTGCCTACGTATCTCACATCCGGTGAGAATCAAACCGGCGTAGTTCGGGGTATCGTAACATAGGAAAAAAAATCGAATAAACCTAGAAATCAGGAATGCGTATTTTTTTTTACATTTTTTGAAAAGAGATAAAGATTAAAGAAACTATATATTTTTTTTATATATTATTATTATTTTTTTTTTTAAGAAAAATTTGGACTATTAGTCTGAATTCATAAAAGGGGTATTACGAAAGAAACAACTCATTTTTTTTTGAATTAATGAATTTTCGATTTTTTTTCTTTTTACTCTTAAAATAAATACCTTTTTTTTATCTTTGAAAGTGATAAAAGAAAAATTTTTGTATATATTTTTTTTTTTTTTTTTTTAATAACTCTCAATAAACAAAACAGTTTTTTTTTTTGAAAAATTCCGGCGAGGTTTTGACACTACTTGGACATTGGTTCTATTTTCCAAAAATAAGTAATTATCTCCCCTGCGCTGCTATTTTCCCTCTTTTTTAGAACCGGTCGACATGCGGAACCGAAGCAGATAAATGCATAACACAGATAGGAATGCAGCATGATGGTCTTTCCATTTCAGGTTGCCTGTCCTAGACGGACCCAACCCCTGTGTTGAGTCCCCTAAGTCAAATGCCATATGATGCAAATAAGCGTTCCTACTAGGGATCCGGCATGAAGTTTCGTTATACTAGGTTTAAACCTTGGTATTTGCCCTAGACTGTGTACCCGAGCGGACAACTCGAGTCGAGGAGGGGGCTACGTACCGGGGACCCGCGAGATCGTCCGGCTTTGTAACTTGTCCGACCTCTTTCTTATTTCAAGTATTGACACTAACAGAATAGGGAGTCTCGACCAGCGAGCTTCTCCCCGGAGGTAAGAAAAGAAGGGTTTCGGCACAGTTTATATACAGTTCAGATAATATCAAAGCGGTAAAAGACAACATTTAGCACGTTATGCAAAAACATGTAATAAATATCAGATAATAAAGCCAAATATAACAATTATTCTAAGCTCGAATTCTTGAACCCTGAACCAGTGGTTCTGGGTTTTTAAGTCCCCAGCGGAGTCGCCAGAGCTGTCACACCTCCTTTTTGCGCGCCCGCCCCGAAGGGTTAAATGCGCGAGGGAGTTTTTCCAATTTAAGTGACAATATTCGAAATGGGATTATTTATTTAATTCAGAGTCGCCACTTGGGAAAGGTTTGGCTTTTGGTGTCCCAAGTCACCGGTTTATCTTGAATCCCAAATCGAGGAAATTTTCGACTTTTCCAAATGAAGTCTGCGAACCAGAAATTCTAAGTAAGGAATTCTGTTGACCCGAGGGAAGGTGTTAGGCACCCTCGAATCCCGTGGTTCTAGCACGGTCGCTTAAATTGTTATAATGGCTAAATATCTGATTTAAATACATATTATGACTTACGTGCTTTTATTAAGTTTAAACCGCTTTTATTATTATCATTTATTTTTATAGAATTGCAACGTCATGAAAATGCACCTCGAACCACGTCACAATCAATGCACCCGTGGTCGTCGACACATTTTGACTTCGTTGAGATTCGGATTTGGGTCACATCAATGTGCACCCGAATTTAAGAATATGGTTTAATTAAGACGCGCCTACGGAGTCTAACGCGCTATTATTTTGTTAGAAGGCCATGAAATTTATTAAATGGCCTATCCTGAATTCTAAATGATTATCGTTAGTTGTTGATTGAGGGCCCCGCAATTTGCATTTTTCATTTGGCGAGGCTCGTCTCATTATTTTAGAAGGGTATCCTAAAGCGACTACATTTCTGTTACGTTTATCCCTAAAACTAAGAGAAAAGGAATATGCTAATTTAACTATATGCTTTTGCCTAATCCGGATTCTTATCAATTTCTGATTAACTGTTTACAAGGCGGAGGGATGTCATGAATTGTGAAATATACTTCAATCGGGCAAAAGAAATTACGTTTGAGATTGACCCAATGTTATACTTACGTCCTAACGTTCCTTGAATTGAATTTAACTAGACTTATTGAAGCTGAATTTAAGGGAATTAACCACTATATCTCGTTACTTGCAGAGGTGTGAATGCGCTTCTATATGCTGCCAGGCGAGTTATGATAAGAGAAAAACTAAAATGAACAAGGGACATTTGTGTAAGGTGGAAATATTTTATTCTATGCATGTCATTCAGTTGACGGGAATCCAGTCAAAAATCTATGCTAATTCTCCATGCCTTCTATGTATTGTATCATTACATTTTGTACTAGCAAACAACTATAAACTAAGATGCAAGAGGCTAAACTTGATTGATTATTATCTAACTAATCTTTCATTACTGAATCACACTAATCAATTTACACAACTGAAGTCAGTATATCACAAGCAATACAAAACAGATATCTAAATCTTCTTCAAGAACTCCTTTCATTTCATGCTTTTGAATTGCTACAGTTAACACCAAAGTTGGATTTGAAATGTGTACCTGGAAAACACTGAAAATGCAAAGGAGAAGAAGAAAAAGATGGGGAAATCAGCAGCAGCAAGAAACAGAACTAGCAGTTAGCAGCAGGGCAGAAATGCAGCAGCAACAGTAAGCAGAATAGCAGCAGCAATCAGCTCAGCACAACAGAAAGGATTCTATTGCGAAGTGGAACTAGAGTTGAAGAAGAGAAAACCAAATGAAACAGCACACAGTGTGATGGCAACAATACTCCAGACAATCCAATTCCGGGATATACCAAATGCAACAAACACTAACAACGATCTCGATTGAAATTTAGAAGAAAGCACTACTGCCTAACGTATTGACAATAGATGAGCTTCAGACAAACAAGACCAAGTTTCTGATTTCCTAATCTGTTTTATCTCTTTCTTGCTCTCTTTATATTTCTGTCTATTCTCTCTTTTCCTTTTCTATCCTCACAGTGTATCTATTTTCCTCTTCAGCTCTCTTTCCCCAGAAAATCCTCACTGTGTGTGTTTTTTTTTTTTTTACAGCCCTCAAGGTCCAGTCTGTATATCCTCCCCTTCTTCTGTATATCTCCCCCCCTTTTATAAACCTCAAAACTATCTTTTTTAACAGCCTTTTTTCAGAATACCCCAGTCCCTCCCATGTGCATTTCCATTTCAGATTCCCATTAGTTATTTAAGTATTAACAAAATCCCCCCATGATATTCCCTGACAGTCTTACTCTTTTAAGTGAGGTTTAATACTTCTTAAACTAAAGTAGAGCATGGGCAGCAGGGGTGTGTTTTGACAGCACATGCTGTCAAACTATTTTTAATTCAAAAGGGGCCTTTGTGCAGGAACCAGGCTGTGCACAATGCACATGCTGTGCACAAGTGCACATGCCCTCAATTCAGATTGCAGCTTAACAATCTATCCTTTTATTTTCAGATTCAAATACAACTATAAATGACCCTACTTGATTCTTACTTCGATTCAAACAAAGTTGCAGCAGGCAAAATGTTCAATCGTTAACATTCGAACTACTGAAATTAATTGACGACATTTGTCGACTCGACTATATTAGTTATAACATACACAATCGTAGCCAAAAATCAAACATTTAAACAGTATTGATACATGGTTCGCATTATACTGACTAAACAGGAATACACTCGAGGAGTCAATTAATCGGTCCAAACTCGAAAATCAGCTACTTGCACGAACAAATACACAATGCCTTATCAGAATAGGAGGGGGGAATTTAGACAAACAAACAGAGGTTCAGGCGAAGTAGTTGAAGCACAGTTGATAGAGGTCAAGGACATAAACAGCAAACGAATAAACCCTTACAACAAATCAAACAAACCAAAACAACTAAGAAAAGAAAGAAAACTCACCTTAAACTGCAAAAAGATCGAAACCTTAACTCGGACTTGGCCAAACCTTTCCTAAGGCTGAACGGACTTTAAACGAAGTGTTTCTCAGACGAGAAACACTTGGATTAAAGTCCATTAGACCTTAACCTCTTTGGTCCGAACGGATATGGACCAGTGACGAAGAATCCACAAATTCCAAAAACTCAGATCTGGGATTCATGCTTCCCTGATCAGATTCGGACCAAACCAAGTATGGTTTGGTCACGAGGGGGGTCTGGAGAGTGTCTGGTACAAAACTGGGGTTGGTTGGGTTAGATCGAGTTTTGACTCGAATCTTCGAATGAAGATTCGAGGACCTGGGGGGTGATTCGAACCATGGGGTTGGTAGATTTGGGTTCAGGACGGCCTGGGGGTCCTATGGTGTTCAAGGGAAGGTCACCGGCATCCATGCCGCCGGCTTTCATGGCGGAAGTATGCGGAGGCGGCTAGGGTTTTAGGGCTGTTCGTTTGGGGAGACGAAGCAGCTGGGGTATTGGATAGGGGGGGTAGGGTAGTGTTATGCACTTATATAGTTAGTGGGCAAGTGGATCCTGGCCGTTGGATGAGACGAGATGAAGGGCCAGGATCCTTCGGCTAACAGGGAACGACGTCGTTCCAAGGGTGAAGGGTTAGGGTCGGTCCGGGTGAGACGGGTCGGGTTTATTGGTGGGTTATGGGGATTGATCTTGGACCGTTGGATCGGCTTGGTTTAAACGGTTGTGATGGGTTGGCATCGAAACGACGTAGCTTTGGTGTTAAACTACGTCGTTTCATGGCCTGGGGGTGGGCTGTTTGGACTGGTGGCTTGGGCTGTCCGTTTGGGCTGAGTTTGTTGGGCCAATTTTAACAAATTGGCCCAAGTCCGGAAGGGGTCTTTCCTTTCCCTTTTTTTCTTTATTTTTATTTTTTTTATTTTTTTTTATTTCTTTTTCTTATTTATTTTAAAACAAAACTAAGCCAAAAATCAAATTAAAATTAAATACACACTCAAATACAATTATTTGCACACATACTAAAATATTTCAAAACAGGTAAGGTCAAACCAAATAAAATCACGGACGAAAATGCCTAATCACGATTTTCTATTTAACGACCGGATTACGGTTTGAATTATGCAGGACACATATTTTTTGAATTTTATTTTAATAAAGTAAATAAATAAAAAAAATGGGCCAAAATCACAAATAAATCCACAAGGTGCCGCACAGAAATCCGAAATTGTACAGCGGGGCCAATTATATATTTTTATTTCTTTTTGGAGCAATTGTCGTGTGAAGCAAAAATCACGTGCTCACAGTTAGTAGTATTGAATTGAATGTCTTTTGTTAGCATTAGTATTGATTTGATTTTGGTTTGGGCTTTTGTTAGCATTATTTAAGTTAATAATATTAATGGCTATAAAATTTATTGGAACATTCAAAAGTTCTAAGTCCAACCTTGAAATAATACCTTAAAAGATAAAATATGAAAAAGTTTAAGAAATATTTATAAATTACATCACAATACGTATATTTATATATTAAATATATCTAAAAAATTTATATATGTAATGTCGGGTTGGTTTGGTTTCGGTTTGACTTTCTTTAGTTAAAACCAAACCAAACCACTTATGGTCGGATTTTTTTTCCAATACCAAACCAAATCAAACCAAACCATAGTCGGATTTTTTTTCTCAGTTTGACTCGGATTATCGAGTTGGTGCGGTTTGTCGGTTTCCTTTGTAAACCCCTAGTGGTAGTGGTATTGTTTATATATATATATATATATATATATATATATATATATATATATATATATTATTGAATAATTATAATTTGGTAAATAATCTCATAAAAACAATTGCTATCTTAAAAATAAATAATATTATTATTTAAGTCAATTAGTAAAAATTTCAAAAACGAATTTAATTTTTTGACCAACTCATGTAAATATAAGAAAGTTAGAAATGCCTTAGAAAGTATATTTTATAATAAGAATTTACACTAATAATTAAAAAATAAATTAGAAAATTTAAAAAATATATTTTAATGTGTGAAAAATATATTTAAAAAATATTATATATATATATATATAATATAATTATAAATTGGTAACTAATATAGTTAAGAATAATTGATAACTTAACTATCTTTTAAATAGTTAATATTTAAATTTAAATTAATTAATAAAATATTTAATTATGAATTTAACTTTTTTACCAACTCATATGAATATAATATAAAATTTATTATTTTTTATATTTTTTAAATAACAAAAAATAGATATGAATGTAGAAGGTATTTTCTTAATTAATGAATGGAATATAAATTTAGTAAAATACGAATTATGTTAACTAAGAAAAATAAAGAACAATAAATAAATAAAAAGCCAAATATGAGAAGTTACAAAATTATATGGAAGTACACCATAAACAACAATTTGGATCTTTGAAAAAGAAGGATAAGAGAAATGGAAGAGAAATAGCTAAAAAATAAGACTACTACTTAATATATTTGGAAGTGGCTTTCCAAGCATGCTGTTAAATTTTAGAAACAAGAAATATTAAATTTAAAGTCATAATATTAAAAATATAACGTGTTTAGTGTTAAAAGCGTACAAAGTTTTAGTTCGTTAAATTTAAATTTTAATCTGTTTCTCAATTGAATGAGAATGGAGGAGAAGTACTTGCGTGTTTAATTTCCAAGCTTGGATTTGATCTCAAGTGGGCTTAGAAATGTGTTTGTTATTGTACTAACAAGGTGGCCCTTCATGTGTTGTGTGTATGTCTACATGTACAAGACCACGTGATTGTTTTTGCTCTCATCCACCCTTTTCCTTCTGCCTACTTCCCTACAAAAATTTACCTTGTTCAAGAGACTTTCTCATCATAACTTGTCTACACTGGTAATATATATATATATATATATATATATATATATATATATATATATATATATATATATTTTTTTTGTAATATTAATAATATTTTAACTTGTTGTAGGTAGCATGATATCATATGTCTTAGTGTATAGAAGGTAAGTTCATAAACAATTAAAATATATATGTGTATGCCCAACTTAAAGAATTATATGGTGCAACAGTTGTCGGTGGCACCTCCATAAGAGAGGTTGGGTTCAATTCGTGTGTCTATTTTGTTGCGCTTACCTTTCTTTTCTAGTATTGGGCCAACCTATGCGTCCCTTCTTGCGTTCTAATTAAATACGGGTTCAACCAATGTTGTAGGAGTTTGAGTGAACGTGCACGCCCAACTATGCCTTATAAAAAGGATTAAGCGGTTATTGCAAATATAATCTGATTTACAAGTCCGGAGTCGAATTCCACAGAGAATTAAGGCTTGGCTATAGCTATTCACTATCACCAAGAAGACAAGCTTGAATAATTCCTAACTTATAGATATTAAGATTCTTGTGTTTAATTAATTAACTAACAAATTAAAATAGTAAATTAACAACTAAAGATACTAAGAGTTAGAGACAAGATTAAGGAGGTTTAGAGTTATGATTTTCCCTATTGTCGGAATCCTTCCCGCTACGTTTTCTATAAATTTGCCTAAGTATTCTCTACCGATCATGAGCGCTTTGACAGTCGTAACTCTCTCCCGAGTAATTACCACAATTTACTAGACATATTTTTCCGAATTACGCTAGCTGAAATTAAGGACGGCTCACTTGGATCGCACCCAAGGTTTCGTTATCCCTAATCTCACCTTTAAATCCTTCGTATTGATCCCTCATATATGTTAGGAATGATTTTGTTCAACTACCTATATATGCACTCTCTCCGAGTAATACACACTAAATAGACACAGTTGATTGAGAGTTCTTAAAGCGACCATAATATAAACATAGTTGAACAAATAGAGAACAAGCTACAGAAAATCTATATTAACATAACAGGAAAATCATCCTCCATTAGGTTCCATCAAAACCCTAGATAACAAATTAGCTATTCATAATAGTATGCATAACTACAATACTAGAATTTATAACTAATAATGAAAATAGGAAAAAGGAAGTGAAAAACTCGTAGAAGAATTTCCCGCCTTGCTCCTAGTGTGTTCTTGCCTCCTTAGGTCCAATCTCCGGTCTCCGGCGGCTCTTTGCTCTCCCTAGGTCTAAATTATGTCAAAAGTATGTCCAACCTCCTCAAAATAGCATTTTTACATGTATTTATACCAAATAGGGTCGGGCCTAGACGAAACACCTTCTTCTACGCGAAATAGGACTGTGGCTCTGAAAACTTTGCACAGGTGCGCCACATCGGGGGACGTGTCACGCGGTGTGCTTGTGGGGAAGTTCAGAGAGCTGATTCTGACAGGCTGCAGGAAATTTCCACAAGCGCGACACACGATGCACCGCACCATACGCCGAGGTAGTGAGAATTCGCAAACATGCAAAACATGAAAGTTGTAGCCCTTTCAAATAGCTTTCCAATGATATTGTGGAGCCCGAAAGGTGTTCTGAGTGAAAAGTTATGTGCATTTTACTAGATCATGTGCCGTATGCCCGCTCGATTCTCTATTTCGTTCTTAACTATCATCCATTAATCCCCGAACACAATTCCGGCTTGATTCCTTGGGCTTTTACTCAGAGTTCAAATCTCTAAATCACTTGAATTCATTTTATATTATTTACATAGCTTGGAATCACTCCTACAAGGCATAAAATACATAATTAGTGCAAAATACTAGCGATTAAAGTTCAAACTCAATTAAAGTGCAATATATTAGAGTGTAATAAGCGACTAAAATATGCAATTATAGTCTATCATTTCCAGTGAAGATCGCTCATGTATAGAAGATGAAGGTAGCAGAGATGAGGATGTTGAGATGAATGTGAGGGCACACCAGGTTAGATATGACCAGAAATGAGGTTATTCGCGACAAGGTGGGTGTGACTCCTATTGAGAACAAGATGTGGGAAGCACGACTTAGGTATCTGAGGAGGAGGAGCACAGACGCCCCAGTGAGGAGGTATGAGAGGTTGACATTGGAGGTCCTACAGAGAAGTAGAGGTACGCCAAAGAAGAGGTGGGGAGAGGTGCTTAGGAAAAACCTGGCGCAGCTTCAACTGACCAAGGACATGACCCTTGATAGGAAGTTATGGAGGTCGAGAATTAGGGTAGTAGAGTAGGTAATCTAGAGTATTCATAGCAGTAGTATTGGCACGCACTCTCGCTTTCTGTCGGTAGTAGCTTTTTATGATTAAACATTATTTTCTTTCATTGTTAGTCACCTTATTATCTGATTATTTTATTTTGCTTTTATACGACTTCTTGGTACTGTCCCTTATGTCAATATTTTCATTAATGTGGTACTTATACTTTCCTGAGCCGAAGGTCTATTGAAAACAACTTTTCTATTCTCACAAGGTAGGGGTAAGATCTGCGTACACACTACCTACCCCAGACCCCACAGTGTGGGATATTACTATATGTTATTGTTGTTGTCGTTGTTGGTTGTTCTTTTAAATCTGACATGTTAACATCTCTATTCTTCTTTTGCCACTCAAATTTTTTTATAATTAAATCAAATGTCTATGTTAAAGCTAGTAATAATGAATATGTAATATATATATATATATATATATATATATATATATATATATATATATATATATCGAAAAGTTTCATCTTGAACATAAATTTATAAGTGTATTAAATTCAAGGGTAAGAATCTAAAAGTTGAATTCTAAGAAATTTAATGCAGAAATGACACTAGGTATCCACTTTTAAGTATGCTAGTTAAAATATATTCACAGTTAACAAAGTATTAAAAGATTATCCAATTCGCTGAAACTTCAGGACACGACGTCTCAAGTTTCAAACTTCAGGATATCGTGTCCTAAAGTTTGAATATTGTGTTCAGAAATTAAAGTTTTATGTCTTGAATGTTAAATTAGCAGTTCAGAAATTCAGGACACTTAGTCCTGAATTCCAAATTAGCAGCTCAAAATTTTAGGATATAAAAATTAAGGATACATGCTTCTGAAGTTTGGGTGAATTGGCTAATATTTAAATACATTATAATTGTGGATATATTTTAAATAGCATATTTAAAAGTGGATACTAGTGCACTTCGCCTAAATTTAATTAAATCTTGGATACATCTTTTCGTAATACCATACCGATCTTTTTCAAATCTTGAAACCGCCCATGATTAGGTTAAAATAGTACGGTCTAGCTAGTTTTCAGACTGGTCATTCAAAAATAGTCAGCATTTGTCAAATCATTGAAAAATAGCCACTATTTATGCTGCAACAGAGATCGATCCAGTATAATATACTGGAGTTCGGTGCACATGTGTATGAACTTCCAGCATATTATGATGGACCGGTATACTTTGCTGGCTCCAGTATAATATACTAGAGACTGGAGCATCGGTGCTCTAAACTCCAGTATATTATGCTGGACCGATATATTATACTGGAACTTCAGTATATTAGACTGGAGTTCCAATATAATATACTAGAACTCTAGTATATTATGCTGGAGTATTTATCTGGATTTTGAACAGTGTTTTCATTCAGATTTATCTTTACATGAAAAGTGGCTAAATTTTAATTACTTTTGAAACTGTGACTATTTTTGAATGATCACTTGTAAATCTGGCTATTTTTGAATTTCTCCCCATGATTAGCGTGTATGCATCGACAGACGGATGTCGCCCATGCTACCAATGCATTTTAACTAAAATGAATATCCTAAAACCTCACTAAACTATTACATTTTTGTCAGTTATATACTTAAATTATTCGGTGTCCTCAAAATCTCTCTTAACTATATTCTTGTATATTAAAAAACCCCTTGTTAATTTTTAATGAAATATGTAAGGTAACTCGCTAAAAGGTGCATGGGAGATGAAATTATACATAAAATGGCCCCAATTGACTGTGTCTAATAGTTAATTACTGTTACCCTCTTAAAAAAAATATTTTTCTATTTTTCCTCCATTTTCTTTGTATTTTAGCCTTCTTCTTCATTTTTTTTATCTTTCTTCTTCCTTTATTCTTATGGATCTGAATTTTTTTTCTTCTCTTGTTTCTTCTAAAATTATCTTTCTTCATTTAGGTCTTCTTTTTTCGACACTATTTAGTCCACCAAAAGCCCATAACTTTTACCAAACCGTAATTGAATTTCTTACCAAAACCTAATTTTTTAATCCCAAATTTAGCACTTATTAAACTAAAATTTTCAGTGAAAATGAAGGTTAATGAGAAAAACTCAATGTTTAATCAAAGTCTAATGGTGAAACTAACAATCGAGACATGGTGTTGCTATTGTTGGAGGAGATGAAAGATATTTTTTTTTTAATTTACAAATGACCATGTGTTTATCCCTTTACCTTCCTTCCTTGATTTTATAACCCCCAAACATTTACCCATTTAATTATTGTTTATTATTAGTTAAAATTCTTAATTACATTGATATTTCGATTAGGTTGAGTAAATAGAAGGGTGTATTATACTCAACACTTAAAAGCCGGCAAGGTGATTTTAATATATATGAATATATAGTTAAGGAAGATTTGAGGACATCAATAAATTAAATAGATAACTGACAAAAACGTGATGGTTTAGGATATTCACTTTTTGAACTAATGAAACTTGAACGCATATCTAAACGTTGAAAAGCTATAACTAGGGCTGAGTGAGATCAAATTTCAACGTCAAATTATTTACCCCATTGGTGAATAATGATCGATGCAAAAGAAATTGATGAACATTCTACATTAATTCACGGATATATGTGAAGGCAGTTATTAATGGATGTGGTACCATAAAACAGAATCGTGGCATATAGGCTATAGCATTAATGATCCACATTAATTCTACATTGGATCTAAATACTAATAACAGGCAAAGCAATGGATTTTTATGTTTGCTTCGCCGGGAGGGAAGGAGAGAGGCAGTGGCCTGTCATTCAAGTGATTGTGTGTGTCGGTTTTCTGCTCTTGTTGGATTCCGCATGTTTGCCAAATATATGAACTCGCAATATCTTTTGCCAAATTAAATTACAAACTAAGCGAAACAATAACTAATATTATTGAGGGTGCGGTGAGTTAAAATTTTAAACAGTCAATAACACATCTCTTTAATTTGTTGTGAACATGTACACATACCTCATGACTTGATGAGTCATGAATTTAAGTACATCTCAAGATTAAATTGTTTTATTGCCATAGCTTTAGTACTAGCTAAGTATAAGCACCGTACTGGAGAATCAAGAGCATATTTAAGGTGAAAACTTATTTACAGTTGATGTTCATATCAAATCAACAAATGTAGACTTACATAGAAGTCTACATAGATTAACACTTAATCATGATTGAGTGCACTTGTATCCTTATTTTAATTTAAATTGCTAAGATCAAATTATTTGATTTGATGTAAACATCACATGCGGGTAAATATTTCTCTCGAGTAATTCATTGTACGCATGGCGTACGCGGCATTGACTTAAGATCCTTTACTAGCCGTGTTTGAGATTAGGTTGTTAGGGACAATTCATGTATAATAAATGTGCTAAATAGACGAGGCATCTTTGCATAATTAAGGAGAATTTTATTGTTGTAAGTTGGAAGATTAGGAGTGTGGCTGGTGGACGGTGGGAAAAAAAACTTACATGCATCATTTGCGTAATTTAATGTAAGAGACAAATTAAAGTTAAAGCACAGTAAAATATAGATTAATTAACTACTTCCTCCGGTCCAAAATAAGTGATTTTTTAGCTGTCTTTCTACATATTAAAAAATTCACCTTCTAACATTAATTAGCAATAAAATTGACTATATTAACCTTTACTATCTCTTCACATAAACACTCCTAACACATACTCAAGACTATTTACTCCAAGGACAATGTAGGAAAAAAATAATTAATTCATTCTTGAAATCTGAAAAAATCACTTATTTTGGATCACAAAAAAAAGGGCTAAAAAATCACTTATTTTGGATCGGAGGGAGTAATAATTAACAATAGTAAAGTAAATTAATAATAGATGTTTATTTTTGAGTAAATAGTTTTCTCAAATATATATTTCTACTAGATTCACATCTATTGTAAAAGGAATATTGAGGGATTTTACATTTTGTATTCGTTAATTTAAAATCTTAAATCCATTTCTGACCGCGCAAAGATCGAGCATGATTGAGATTTTAGGAGTGTGCATATCGGTGAATATATCCAAATAGAAAAAGGAGTAAGTGAAGTCTCTGAAATTAAATGGGTTTTCCTCCTTGTTTGCGACATAAGCACGAGATGGTACTATCAAGCTTCATGTCACATGCATTTCTTCTCCATCAACGACATGATAAGTAACGTACTAGTGTTATTTAGGTAAAAGATTTCCAAAACAAGGCAAAAAATATTTAATAACCCATACTTTTGTCTACCCTTCACATGTCCCAAGCAGATTTTAGGACCCCCACCAAGAGTTATGTGTCATAACCACACACTAAAATTCTCCTTCTATTTTCTCTTCTTTTTTTCCCTTCTACAAATTTTAACTTATAATATTTTTAACACCTCTTAAATCCATTCATAGGACAATTTTCTAACTTAGATTCTACCCTATGGGTCACCGGTTGAGCCACAGAAGCAATCACTAGTGCTTATATTAGGATAGAATGCCTACATCATGCATTTTAGGGTGCGACCCTTTCTTGAATCCTGCATGAATGCATAATGCTTTGTGTATCGGGCCGCCCTTTTTGATTTAAGTGTATTATAATATTTATTTTTTAATTACTTGGTGTCTGAAATTTACTAGTCTAACTAATCTGTGTTCGCGGTATAAGAAGTTCACTCTGGAAAAAGGGTTTAGTGCTCCTTGTCAAAAATAAATTTATTTTCAATGCTCAAATTCGAGACATTTAATTAACAGAGAAGAGCCAAAATGTCCTTGAACTATTCGAAATAGCTCAAAATATCATCCGTTTATTTTTGGTGCCAAAAATATCTCTATCGTCTATGTTTTGGACCACAAATGCCCCTAAATCGTTAGTCTTGCCATTTAAGCTGACATGACAGTCCAACTAGGTTAGATTTGCTTACATGGCCATCCACCTAAGCAATCCAGCATGGCAAAATTATTTTTAGCAAAAATTTATTTTTCCGATTTTTTTTATTAAAATACAAAATCAACATTTATACCCAAAAAGTAAAAAATATTTGGAAAAATTATTTGTTTTGGATTTTTTTTATAAAAATACAAAATCAACACTTATTCTGAAAATAGTAAAAAAAATTCGGAAAAATTATTTATTTATTAAAATATAATATATATAATATACAAAATAACTTATTTTGGGGCGTGCTTTAATATATTGTTCTGGAAATTTTTTAATTTTTTCGGAATAAGTGTTCGACCGTGAAAATTTTAAATTTTACTTAAAGTTAAATTTCGAAATTTGAAAATTTCAAAACTCCAAAAATTATAAGAACTTCAGATGAACTAATTGATACTTACAGTAGAGGCATGCCTTTTGGGAAGCTATAACTGATAAGTATCTAAAAATTTAGATAAAACTAATCATAAATTCACAAAAGAGAACAATGGAGTTTTTTAATCAAATCATAAAACCCAATCAAGAATAATATTTTCGGAATTTTTTTACTACTTTCGGAATAAGTGTTGATTTTGTATTTTAATAAAATAAAATTCCGAAATAAATAATTTTTCTGAATATTTTTTACTTTTTTCGGAATAAATGTTGATTTTGTATTTTAAAAAAAAATTGCAGAAAATTAGTTTTTCCGAAAAAATAGTTTTGCCATGCTAGATTGCTTAGGTGGATGGCCATGTAAGCAAATTTAACCTAGTTGGACTGCCATGTCAGCTTCAATGGCAAGACTAACTGTTTAGGGGCATTTGTGGTCCAAAACATAGACGGCAGGGAAATTTTTGGCACCGAAAACAAACGGAGGATATTTTTAAGCTATTTCGAATAGTTCAAGGACATTTTTGGCCCTTTTCCGTTTAATTAAAGACGGAGAAACGTAGTGTTATAATATTTCAAGTTAGCTTCCTTGAACCCTTTCTAATAATCAACATGGATGAGGATCACATTGAAGTTTAATTACTCCTCAGACAAAAAATGAATTAAATAAACGGAAAAGGGACAAAATGTCCTTGAACTATTCGAAATAGCTCAAAAATATCCTCCGTTTATTTTTGGTGTCAAAAATATCCTTGTCGTCTATGTTTTGGATAACAAATGCCCCTAAATCGTTAGTCTTGCCATTTAAGCTGACATGACAGTCCAACTAGGTTAGATTTGCTTACATAGCCATCCACCTAAGCAATCCAGCATGGCAAAATTATTTTTTCGAAAAAATTATTTTTTTGAATTTTTTTATTAAAATACAAAATGAATTTTTTATTCCAAAAAAAAATAAAAAATATCTGGAAAAATATTTATTTTGGAATTTTTTTATTAAAATACAAAATCAACATTTATTCCGAAAATAGTAAAAAATTTCAGAAAAATTATTTATTTACTAAAATATTATATATATAATATACAAAATAAATTATTTTGGGGCGTGCTTTAATATATTGTTCCGGAAATGTTTTACTTTTTTCGGAATAAGTGTTCGACCGTGAAAATTTTAAATTTCACTTAAAGTTAAATTTCGGAATTTTTGAAAATTTCAAAACTCAAAAAATTATAAGAACTTTGGATGAACTAATTGATACTTACAGTAGAGGCATGCCTTTTGTGAAGCTATAACTGATAAGTATCTAAAAAGTTAGATAAAACTAATCATAAATTCACAAAAGAGAACAATGGAGTTTTTTAATCAAATCATAAAGCCCAATCAAGAATAATAGTTTCGGAATTATTTTACTATTTTCGGAATAAGTGTTGATTTTGTATTTTAATAAAATAAAATTCCGAAATAAATAATTTTTCTGAATAGTTTTTACTTTTTTCGTAATAAATGTTGATTTTGTATTTTTTTTAAAAATTGCAGAAAATTAGTTTTTTCGAAAAAATAGTTTTGTCATGCTAGATTGCTTAGGTGGATGGCCATGTAAGCAAATTTAACCTAGTTGGACTGCCATGTCAGCTTCAATGGCAAGACTAACTGTTTAGGGGCATTTGTGGTCCAAAACATAGACGACAGTGATATTTTTGGCACCGAAAATAAACGGAGGATATTTTTAAGCTATTTCGAATAGTTCAAGGATATTTTTGGCCCTTTTCCGTTTAATTAAAGACGGAGAAACGTAGTGTTATAATATTTCAAGTTAGCTTCCTTGAACCCTTTCTAATAATCAACATGGATGAGGATCACATTGAAGTTTAATTACTTCTCAGCCAACATGGACCGTGAAAATTTTAAATTTCACTTAAAGTTAAATTTCGGAATTTTTGAAAATTTCAAAACTCCAAAAATTATAAGAACTTTGGATGAACTAATTGATACTTACAGTAGAGGCATGCCTTTTGTGAAGCTATAACTGATAAGTATCTAAAAATTTAGATAAAACTAATCATAAATTCACAAAAGAGAACAATGGAGTTTTTTAATCAAATCATAAAGCCCAATCAAGAATAATAGTTTCGGAATTGTTTTACTATTTTCGGAATAAGTATTGATTTTGTATTTTAATAAAATAAAATTCCGAAATAAATAATTTTTCTGAATATTTTTTACTTTTTTCGGAATAAATGTAGATTTTGTATTTTAAAATTTTTTTGCAGAAAATTAGTTTTTCCGAAAAAATAGTTTTGCCATGCTAGATTGCTTAGGTGGATGGCCATGTAAGCAAATTTAACCTAGTTGGACTGCCATGTCAGCTTCAATGTCAAGACTAACTGTTTAGGGGCATTTGTGGTCCAAAACATCGACGGCAGGAATATTTTTGGCACCGAAAACAAACGGAGGATATTTTTAAGCTATTTTGAATAGTTCAAAGATATTTTTGGCCCTTTCCGTTTAATTAAAGACGGAGAAACGTAGTGTTATAATATTTCAAGTTAGCTTCCTTGAACCCTTTCTAATAATCAACATGGATGAGGATCACATTGAAGTTTAATTACTTCTCAGCCAACATGGACCGTGAAAATTTTAAATTTCACTTAAAGTTAAATTTCGGAATTTTTGAAAATTTCAAAACTCCAAAAATTATAAGAACTTTGGATGAACTAATTGATACTTACAGTAGAGACATGCCTTTTGTGAAGCTATAACTGATAAATATCTAAAAATTTAGATAAAACTAATCATAAATTCACAAAAGAGAACAATGGAGTTTTTTAATCAAATCATAAAGTCCAATCAAGAATAATAGTTTCGGAATTGTTTTACTATTTTCGGAATAAGTGTTGATTTTGTATTTTAATAAAATAAAATTTTGAAATAAATAATTTTTCTGAATATTTTTTACTTTTTTCGGAATAAATGTTGATTTTGTATTTTTTAAAAAAATTGCAGAAAATTAGTTTTTCCGAGAAAATAGTTTTGCCATGCTAGATTGCTTAGGTGGATGGCCATGTAAGCAAATTTAACCTAGTTGGACTGTCATGTCAGCTTCAATGGCAAGACTAACTGTTTAGGGGCATTTGTGGTCCAAAACATAGACGGCATGGATATTTTTGGCACCGAAAACAAACGGAGGATATTTTTAAGCTATTTCGAATAGTTCAAGGATATTTTTGGCCCTTTTCCGTTTAATTAAAGACGGAGAAACGTAGTGTTATAATATTTCAAGTTAGCTTCCTTGAACCCTTTCTAATAATCCACATGGATGAGGATCACATTGAAGTTTAATTACCTCTCAGCCAACATGGACCGTGAAAATTTTAAATTTCACTTAAAGTTAAATTTCGGAATTTTTGAAAATTTCAAAACTCCAAAAATTATAAGAACTTTGGATGAACTAATTAATACTTATAGTAGAGGCATGCCTTTTGTGAAGCTATAACTGATAATTATCTAAAAATTTAGATAAAACTAATCATAAATTCACAAAAGAGAACAATGGAGTTTTTTAATCAAATCATAAAGCCCAATCAAGAATAATAGTTTCGGAATTGTTTTACTATTTTCGGAATAAGTGTTGATTTTGTATTTTAATAAAATAAAATTCCGAAATAAATAATTTTTCTGAATATTTTTTACTTTTTTCGGAATAAATGTTGATTTTGTATTTTAAATTTTTTTTGCAGAAAATTAGTTTTTCCGAAAAAATAGTTTTGCCATGCTAGATTGCTTAGGTGGATGGCCATGTAAGCAAATTTAACCTAGTTGGACTACCATGTTAGCTTCAATGGCAAGACTAACTGTTTAGGGGTATTTGTGGTCCAAAACATAGACGACAGGGATATTTTTGGCACCGAAAACAAACGGAGGATGTTTTTAAGCTATTTCGAACAGTTCAAGGATATTTTTGGCCCTTTTCCGTTTAATTAAAGACGGAGAAACGTAGTGTTATAATATTTCAAGTTAGCTTCCTTGAACCCTTTCTAATAATCAACATGGATGAGGATCACATTGAAGTTTAATTACTTCTCAACCAACATGGACCGTGAAAATTTTAAATTTCACTTAAAGTTAAATTTCGGAATTTTTGAAAATTTCAAAACTCCAAAAATTATAAGAACTTTGGATGAACTAATTGATACTTACAGTAGAGACATGCCTTTTGTGAAGCTATAACTGATAAATATCTAAAAATTTAGATAAAACTAATCATAAATTCACAAAAGAGAACAATGGAGTTTTTTAATCAAATCATAAAGCCCAATCAAGAATAATAGTTTCGGAATTGTTTTACTATTTTCAGAATAAGTGTTGATTTTGTATTTTAATAAAATAAAATTCCGAAATAAATAATTTTTCTGAATATTTTTTACTTTTTTCGGAATAAATGTTGATTTTGTATTTTAAAATTTTTTTGAAGAAAATTAGTTTTTCCGAAAAAATAGTTTTGCCATGCTAGATTGCTTAGGTGGATGGCCATGTAAGCAAATTTAACCTAGTTGGACTGCCATGTCAGCTTCTATGTCAAGACTAACTGTTTAGGGGCATTTGTGGTCCAAAACATAGACGGCAGGGATATTTTTGGCACCGAAAACAAACGGAGGATATTTTTAAGTTATTTCGAATAGTTCAAGGATATTTTTGGCCCTTTTCCGTTTAATTAAAGACGGAGAAACGTAGTGTTATAATATTTCAAGTTAGCTTCCTTGAACCCTTTCTAATAATCAACATGGATGAGGATCACATTGAAGTTTAATTACTTCTCAGCCAACGTGGACCGTGAAAATTTTAAATTTCACTTAAAGTTAAATTTCGGAATTTTTGAAAATTTCAAAACTCCAAAAATTATAAGAACTTTGGATAAACTAATTGATTCTTACAGTAGAGGCATGCCTTTTGTGAAGCTATAACTGATAAGTATCTAAAAATTTAGATAAAACTAATCATAAATTCACAAAAGAGAACAATGGAGTTTTTTAATCAAATCATAAAGCCCAATCAAGAATAATAGTTTAGGAATTGTTTTACTATTTTCGGAATAAGTGTTGATTTTGTATTTTAATAAAATAAAATTTCGAAATAAATAATTTTTCTGAATATTTTTTACTTTTTTCGGAATAAATGTTGATTTTGTATTTTAATAAAAATTTCCGGAAAATTAGTTTTTTCCGAAAAAATAGTTTTGCCATGCTAGATTGCTTAGGTGGATGGCCATGTAAGCAAATCTAACTTAGTTGGACTTCCATGTCAGCTTCAATGGCAAGACTAAATGTTTAGGGGCATTTGTGGTCCAAAACATAGACGGCAGGGATATTTTTGGCACCAAAAACAAACGGAGGATATTTTTGAGCTATTTCGAATAGTTCAAAGACATTTTTGACCCTTTTCCGTTAAATAAAAAAGAAAAGAGCAAACCCAAAGAATTTATGGGCTCACTTTAGCAGATTGCCATTAAGCATGTTAAGCCATCATGAACAACGCGGTTATATATGTTCTCATGCTAAGTTATTATTGGTCTACACTAAATGCTAGCTAGTACTTATGCTTTTATAGAAAGTTCCATTCCAAAATCTAGCTTCAATATCCCCATATAAATTTCATAAGAATTTTCAGAAGGTAAAGTAAATCTTTTTATTAAAAAAAGTACCAAAACTCTAAGGAAGATGTGTTTGTTTGAGTTAAATTTTGAAAATAGAAGTTTTTTTCACCAAGATCTCCAAATTTATTTTTTAAAATCTGTTGAAAACTCAAAATTAGTAAATGTAGCTTTCAGTTTTTTGATAGATATAAGAAACTGAGATAGAATTTTTTTTCAAGAAAGAGTTTTTTTTTTCAAGATTTAGCTGATACAAATCATTTTTGCAAAAATTCAAATATGAGTTTGTACTTGCGTTGTAATCCTTGAGAGTAGAGAAATTAGAAGAGACCTTTTCAATATTGTGACTTACCATTCCAACAGAGTGTTATTCGTTCAAATATAAATATTGTCGTTTTTAATTCGGAATAGAGCCAAAAATGTCCTTGAACTATTCGAAATAGTTCAAAAATATCCTCCGTTTGTTTTCGATGCCAAAAAATATCCCTGTCGTCTATGTTTTGGACCACAAATGCCCCTAAACAGTTAGTCTTGCCATTGAAGCTGACATGACAGTCCAACTAGGTTAGATTTGCTTACATGACCATCCACCTAAGTAATCTAGCATGACAAAACTATTTTTCCGGAAATTTTTATTAAAATACAAAATCAACATTTATTCCGAAAAAAGTAAAAAATATTCAGAAAAATTATTTTTTTCGGAATTATTTTTATTAAAATACAAAATCAACACTTATTCCGAAAATAGTGAAAAAAATTCCGAAAAATTTATTCTTGATTGGGCTTTATGATTTGATTAAAAAACTCCATTGTTCTCTTTTGTGAATTTATGATTAGTTTATCTAAATTTTTAGATACTTATCAGTTATAGCTTCACAAAAGGCACACCTCTACTGTAAGTATCAATTAGTTCATCCGAAGTTCTTATAATTTTTGGAGTTTTGAAATTTTCAAATATTCCGAAATTTAACTTTAAGTGAAATTTAAAATTTTCACGGTCGAACACTTATTCCGAAAAAGTAAAAAATTTCCGGAACAATATATTAAAGCACGCCCCAAAATAATTTATTTTGTATATTATATATATAATATTTTAATAAATAAATAATTTTTCCGATTTTTTTTACTATTTTCGGAATAAGTGTTGATTTTGTATTTTAATAAAAAAATTCCAAAATAAATAATTTTTCCGAATATTTTTTACTTTTTTGGGAATAAATGTTGATTTTGTATTTTAATAAAAAAATTCGGAAAAATAATTTTTTCGAAAAAATAATTTTGCCATGCTGGATTGCTTACCATGTAAGCAAATCTAACCTAGTTGGACTGCCATGTCAGCTTAAATGGCAATATTAACGATTTAGGGGCATTTGTGGTCCAAAATATAGACGACAGAGATACTTTTGGCACCAAAAACAAACGGAGGATATTTTTGAGCTATTTCGAATAGTTTAAGGACATTTTTGGCCCTTTTCCGTTTTTAATTTTCATCGCAACAATTTAAGACATATACATCAATAACGTTGGGTTGGGTGTGCAAACAAAGTTCCATATTGGTAGCTAAAAAGATTGAGAGCCTAAATATAAGGTGTGTAGATTTCTTAGTGATGTGAGGCCTTTTGAGGAAGATTGTGCGGATTTGTCCCAAAGCTAATAATATCACACCATATAAGAATATCTTTGGGCTGGTTAAACCCAATAATTGGTATCAGAGCCCAGGTTCAACGGGACGAGTATGACAATACCAACGTGATAATATGATGCTCGATTTACTTTTCCTTACAAAAAATGACCCTTAATCATGGTGTAAGAAACTCTTAATGATGTGAGCGCTTTTGAGAAAAACAGTGCAAACTTGGCTCAAACACAAATAATATTACATCTTATAAGAGTATTTTTGGATCAGTTAAACCCGACAAATAAAATACTGTTATATAATGAGATGTGGTGATGTAGCGTGACTTAAAGAGGATACCGAGATGGGTTCATTCTCACTTAGGCCGTTGCAAAAGATATCAATGTGCTAAAAGTGTGTACTTAATGAGTTTGCTATAGTGCTTGCTACGACGTTTTTCGTATCTAGTGGTGGCAAAATGGATAAAAAAAATAGTTATCTATCCATATTATCCACAAAAAAATAGATTAGATAATAAATTTTTTATAAACGGATCAAATATGAATAAAAATTGATAAATTATGCGATTGTTATTTTGATGATTTGACAAACTTCATAAGATGACCAGATAAGGAACCTGATTCAAATTAGTTCATTTGAGTACAGTGTAACTAATCAAATGTCTGGTTTAATTCTCAAGTAAATTAGATAAGGGAACATATAGAATCCGTTCCTCCGGTCATCGCACAAGTCAACTCTCCAGTTGTTAAAGCTGCTGCATAGTACAACAACACTGTTGAATCGTGGTAGAGATCAGTCACTTCCTTGTATCATCTCTCATGACCTACACATATATTATCAACATGATGTAAAGTTTTGGCTCAACACTTGCAAAACCTAAAACACTCTTTCTCTCAAGTGTGCAGCCGCCCTTGTTTTCTCAAGAGCATTGAAATACAAAGTAGCCACAAATAAAGGACCAGTTTCCAATATTGATTATGTCTTGAGTCCTTAAATATTTGTTGTATCTTTGTTTTATGTTATTAACTTATAATTCCTACACAGCTTTTTAAAAGCATTAAATAGGACATCTTTTAAACCATTATCATTTTGGTTGTTTTGACTAGAGTTAGTCAAGTGTGTAACTTTGTAATAGAGTTATGACAAATAGGCTATAATAGAGTTATTGTAAGGGGTTGAAGGATTAAGAGTTTAATTCTTAGATTGTAATAGGTTGTAATCTAAAATTTGCTTAGTTCGTAAAGTTGAAATCCTACTAGGATAGGTCGTGATTTTTAATCCCATAAGTTGGAAGTTTTCCACATAAGTATTGTTGTGTTCTTTACTTACTTTTGTTTACTGTGCGAACTGACGGAGAATGTGACAAATAGACAAACTTCTTACTATATTAATATGAACTAAAACTCAATTACGGATTCGGATAACAATTCAACACTCAAATTACTAAATTACAATGAGAAATACTGGAACGTAGAAGTAGCTAAGGATTAGAGATAAGAAGGGAAGATGAGAAGGTTAGACTCAGAGAAAGGGGTTGAGAGTAACAGATATATTTTTTTAAACAGTACGCATACCCCCCAAAAAAACCGACCAGTCCCCTTTTTAATAGAAGTGCCTTTGCATCAAATACTCAAACCGGATCCTAAATTAACCTGACTCTATTACTTGTTCCTGGCCCAAAAGTTCTTCTCAGCCCAATAGTTACTTGTGTGACATTGGGTTATGGTTGGTTCATAATAATACTCCCGTCTTTAATAAGAACCATGTACTCAAGGTTTGAGTTCAGTGCTACTCGCAAGCTCCTAACCCATTATCTCAAAACCAAGGCATGCTTTGTAACTTGACCAAAATATGTGATCTAATGTGCCCGTTATGAGCCAATCAAAACTTTGGTCATTGTGGCTCTTAGTAGATAGTAACAGATATATTAACTTGACCTGATCTGCATATTCATATGACCTTGTTTGCCATCTTTTAGAATCAGTTAGCAACAAGCTAATTGAGAAAATCAATGCAAATATTCCAGTAGTATACCTCCACAAAAGCATGAACTCAGTAAAATGGGAATTGTTCGATGTGTTGGCAACGTTGACTTCACGTTGGACAGGGTTGCGATGATAGAAATCTTGTGTTTCCGTTGAAATCTCCATAGGTCACAACAATACTCGAAAGAATAGTAGAATAGGGACTGATATCCTAATGTCAATGACATGATTAAGCTCCACAGCAACTTCATAGTTTGGACCATACTTAATCACACTCCAACTTAATATAAGGAGAACAAATGCTTGTAGGAAGTTGAGATGTAGTGTAGCTCCGGCATAGCAATATCCCCCCTTCAAATATTTAACTTTAGCGAAATCATCATACTTTCCATCTTGCAAATATGATTTTCCTCCCCATGAAATATTGTTGTGCTTAGGCATTTGTAAAGTACCCTTAAGTTTCCGACAAGGGGCAAACCATTTATCTACAATCACCATAGGAATTGATGCAATCCTTCTGGAGATATCAACTAAATAAAAAATAGGACTTGCATAATATGCAATAGCAGTAATCCATCCAAACTGATGAAATATACACAATACCACTTCCACTACAAGAGAACGGGCATATTCCCTTGGAAATAATTCAAGCATCTTAGCCATGGAGAGTATTCGAAGGACTTCTCTGTACTTTATAATTGCAGCAACTTCAACAAATACGTTCGAATTCTTCTTCCTAGGAGAAGTTGGTATGAAAAATAGGCGCATAAGTTAGTATTATAAATGTATCATCCTTGTCTTCCTGGTCACTCCTTTGAAGGAAACATAGAAATACCTGCCTGATAGTGGCAATATTGAACAAGGAATCCAAAGTGATATGAGCATAGTAAACGATCTTTTCCCTTGGTCTGCACGTAACGGGCTTGAATAAGCAGAAAACATGCTAAAATTTCTGTTCTGCCGCCATGTAAAATCCCCGCTAACAAAAGGAACCAAAAAACCAATTGCAATATACACATCATTCCAACTAGCAGCTTCGGGGGCATCAACAATAGCCACAACAGGTGCACTTAGCAGTTTGGATCGAGATAGTAACTCAAAATCATAGGTACAACCAACACCATTACTCTGTAAAGAAAGCAAAACATTAGCAGCAATTCCTTTCCTACATATAGGACCATAAACGGTAGGTAGATGAACATTGGGTCTTGGATCATAGGGGTAAAGGTCAAAGCATTGACTCGCAACGAGCTACCTAAACAGCCCTGCGTCCTTACACATTGCAAGAATAAGAGAAACACATGATGGTGACGTTCCATCACTATAAACTCAATCACCCCATAGTGTAACTATTGGAGCATAAGTAGAAAGAATAATACTACTTGTAAACATATTCAAGTCGACACCAAAAGCTACATGGCTATCATGTAATGCATGATCAAACGGAAGTTTTGGAAAGGTGACATAAACGACGGAACATGCCGAGGAAGAAGTATAGAGTTGCAGATTCTCCCCCTCCCCCCCATAGAATTGTTATTTGGCAAAAGGCTTTCTAGAGTTTTTGTGATAATATAGCACACAAAATAAGCAGGAGTACTCAACGCCATCCATTTGTTTTGCCTTCGCGCATCTGTCAATTGGTTTGAGGTGGCCACAAGCTCTGCAATGATGGAAGATGACCTCAAAGGTTCAGCTAGTACCCATGTCAAGGCATTTGTGGTGAGTGTAAGCCAAACCAAGAAAGTTCTGCCACTTGTGAATCAGTAGATTCCAGCAATAGTAATGCCTTACTCTTAGGAGTCCAAAAATTCTCCATATGTGCTGTGAAAACTAGTGCACCACCAGTCCATAGATCGTGGTCCCCCAATACAAAAGTTCCAGCAACTTGTTCAACTAGGGATACTATAGACTCTCGGCCACCCCAAAGAAAGGAATATGCAAGTTTAACCGCACCAGAAGGCGAGACCACCAACTCTCTGCTATCAACATCACCAAACAAAGAAAGTTTGTTGTCCAACAAAATTGTCTTCTTAGTACCATAAAGTAAAGTAACATAGCAATTTAATAAAATGCAACTCAAAACTACAAGTTGAAAATCACACAGTGATGGCTGATTAATTATTAACGCAAACTCTTCTTCCCAGGCTAGTGTTTCATAACCAACAAACAAAATTTTGTCAAGAACATACCACTCGATCTTTGAGACCTCATTAGCCATCATGAACTTATCAAAAAATTACCACAAACATGGACTCCTGTAAATGGGAAGCGATATGACGTTTCAAAATGGATGTGTGACTTCAGCAGGGCTCGTAATCTCTTTTGGTACTACATCCTCTCCGCTAGTAAAAGGTACCAGAAAATTAGTTGCCGCAACATTTGAAGAGTCGTAGTTCTTGTTAATGGTTCGTGATTTCTTATATTTCTTCTTCAAATTATGAGTAGAGATTTGAGGAGAGTGGATATGACAGGGTGGTGGATGACATAAAGGAAGGGAAGGCCCATCCCGTGCTTTGATATGAATACCTGCTATTTGATAATGGCAGAAGGTTCACGTACCATATCCGCCACCTTTACTGATTTTGCTTCCCTAACTTGACGTGCTTCTATGTCTTCAAGAGTTTAAATCTTTGTATCACTGCCGCTAATCAATGTCAAGGAATCTACATATTCATACTTTTTTGGCAATTCATCGAACACATTGTCCCCCTGTGAGGAATAAGCTAGACTCCCTACCGGATCTGTGGTGCGTTGTTGTCGAAAATGCTGAGAAAATTTTTCCTTGAAATGTTTCCAATTGAAAAATTAATTGTTCCGAAACAACCATTGAACCAAGTAAGAGCTTCACCATCAAGATAAAAGGAACAAAGGGTAACCAATCCTTCTCTGCGAAGCCAAGGTAAGTGAAGTACCGCTTCGCCCGAAAAAGCCAGCTCTCTGGATTGCCGCTGCCACTGAATCGATCTAATACCGCCATTGGAGTCCAATGGATGAAAGCAGTTGTCGCGCCCTTTTTTCTCGCGAAATCGGGTTTTGACATGTGACAACTCTTTTAAGGAGGTGTTAAAAGAGAGAGTCGTAACCTAACGGGTTTAAGGTACGTTAGGGCACCCATTTGCAAATAACTCTGGTTTAACTAGTTTGCATCACCAAAGATCAGGTAAGGGCTCAAATTACCTCGAAGAGAAGGTGTTAGGCACTCTTCGAGGTCCACAACTGTGGGTCCCAACCGAACTCGAATTATATGAATTAATCAGATAAACAAAGACAGAGGGAAACAAGAAGTTTGGGTAGTTTTATTATCAAAATACTTAGAATAAATACAAACACTTGATTTAAAAACAAGATTGGGGGGGGGGGGTCCTAAGTGTTTTAGCCTAAAGGATCACCCCGTGCAACATAAATAAAACTTCGTAACTCCCTCGAGATGGGGTGTTGCTCGTATTATTCAGCGAGCACAGACTATCATCTCCTGCTACTCGATTACTATCTTAAGTTTGTTACCTAGAGTGCACTAATTGATTCTAAATCGTGCCTTATGCGTGCACTACCCGTCCCATGCCTATGGCCCAGGAGGCTTTGGACCTCTATTTTGGATGGTTCTAGAATTTACTCAGGTTGCTCAAAATGATAAATCTAAGCGACATTCAAAACATGTAGGGCTACATATAAGGGAACTAATTGGATCAAGTTAGCCTCAACATGTACACAACAAATGCACGCCATCAGGTTTGTAGTGAGGCAATAGAGAATTCCAGAATTAAGACGAAATAGAGTCTTTAGATCCTAAAGTCAGGGCTTCTATGTGATTCTGAATTTTAAGTATGCAGACATTGTTGCTTCTTAGGTTAACGACTTTACATATCACAAGCATTACAAATCCTACAAGCATGCTTTCTAATTTTGTTAGCGAAATAGGGCAGTGAAGCAGTTTGATAGTTCAAATTACCAGCGTTTGTTTTTATCAACATACTTTCTAGGCAAGCAACAGAGTCCTATAAGCAAGATATCTAGGAATTGGCAATTGAAACTGGTTTTTATCCTTTCATTCCTATAAGCATGCTTTCTAGGCGAACAATAACAGTAATAGCAGCTAATTTTGATTATTTTCACATAGGCATGATATCTACGTGGATATTGTAAAGAGCAAGTATTTATGACTTAATATAATCCTATTAGCATGATATCTAACATGAAGCAATTTGAACGAATAATTACTGTATTGCAGTATAGTAGGCAGATAATAACGTGAGAGTGGAACATGTGCACATGTGAGATTATTTATGTCCTATAAGCATGTTATCTAACAAAACATATAGAAGCAGAGCTTGTTGAACAAATTAAACACTCAGATCCTATAAGCACATTTTTTACCATTTCATGCAAGCATTAGAATAGACCCATTTTCCTAATTTTTACTAATACCCCAATTGTTATTACAGAATTGTTACAGGCCCAATAATGAATAAAATTACAGAATGGTACAAATAACTATAGTGGTCCTAAGACATGCCCCAAGGTACCCAGCCTAGCCAGGCCTTTAATTTCGTCTCCACACAGATTTTAACATAGCCTAGAAACCACAAGAGAACTTGGATTATCCCCAACAACCATAGTTGATCAAAAGATCTAGGAGATAGTAATTTACATAAGCCAATTGGCCTATTCAGTAGGCATAGAGACAGACATAATTGAGTAATCAGGAAAGGTGGCCAAAGAACCTTAGGCCGTAGTGCGTCAGAGTTCACAAAGGCCTCAAAGTGGACCCCGAGCAGTGCTCACACTAGGGAGGTTAATAGGGAAGCTTTTAGGGGGCCTTGGCTTTCAGCCAGCCAACAATTAGAGACTCAGAATAGGGAAGCAACCAGTGAAAATAGTAGTAAAGTAATAAGGTTTGGAAAAGTGCATTTGCAAACATTACAAAATGGTCACATAATGAACATGTCAACATAGAGGGTGCATGAATTCAAGAGAACTAGTTAATGCTGGAAGTTTTTACTTAACATATTGGGTCAGGGTTATATATTAATAAGAAGCTAGGAGCCTGAAGCTTATGGGGATACAAAGTTAATATGCAAGGAACATTAGGCTAGAAAGACAATCAGTCATTACTAATGCAACAAGTTCAAAACCTAAAGGATCAAATTATGATAAATAGAGGGATTAAACAGCAAAACCTATACCAGGGCAGATAGAATAACATATTATAGGGGAAGACAAGTCTGGAAAGACTAATCTAAGATAATTAGATGTTAGGGGGTACACAATTGGTTGGGTAAGAACATACTAGGTGACAAACATAGTCATAGGAGCAAATTACAACTAGAGTAAAGTTTTTAACAGATTAGGGCATACAAATGACATAAATTAATTACTATAAAAATTCATAATCAGGAAGAAAACAAGATTAGGCCATACAACCAATTGCAAACACTCAAATTGTCAATACATTAAGTCAAACATGCTTCATACAGTCCAAATTACCTAAGTTCAATATAAATACATTTTTAGGACCAACAGTTTAAGCGTGAGACAATGCTGGAGAAGTTCATGCTATAGGCAGAATTATGCATGAAGGAAGTCGAGGAATTACATCAAGTCATGCAATTTTAGAGAACATAGGTATGCTAATTAGAACATAATGGAATAAACATTGCGAAGGTTGAGAACTAACCAGTTATTGCTCACTATTACCCTAAATCCTAGATGCGTCAAGTTCCTAAGGGTTTCAAAGAACCCAAGGCAGTGCTCACACCCAAAGAAGGTTGGAAAGTAGGAAATCCGGTGGCCTTGGCTTTCAGCCGTCCAAGATCCAAAATAGAACAAGAGAATAAACGAACACAGAGTAAAAGCCTTAGACTTTTAGTGGGAAATTTAGCGATTAAAGTCTGTCTAAGAGGGAATAGGGGAAGGGTTTATATAGTAGTAAAATAATAGTAAACAGAGTAAATTAAGTAGCAAACAAGGAAACTAAATATACAAATCGATCTGAAAATCAATTTAAGAGTTCTGTAAACCCTAGTTTTTAAGGAACGTAAAAATCAACATAATATAAACAAATAATCGGACTCACAGTAGCATAAGACAAATATAGGCAGAATAATACTCAAAATCCGGGATTTGAACCAATTTTGGTTCGATTTCGAAAGAGATTTGCTTGCCATGTTTAGGCAAGAACTTAGGTAATACCATAGGAGAACACCTAGTACCAAAAAGGGGTAGGATATGGCAAGAAATAACAATCGAATCCCATATTCAGTGGGATTAGAAGAAGGTTTTAGGGGGGCAACGATTAGGGTTTGGTTGAAGAAAAGAGGAGTGACAGAGAGAATAGGGGCGGCCGTCTCTATGAAATGGGGTAGGGTTTCTGGGGTTAGGTTAATTAAAAAGGGGGGAATGGACGGTGGCCGTTGATCTTAAGAGATCAACGGCCGAGATAAAAATTAGATGAGGCGGGTCGTTTAGAAGAGGGTCGCGATAGGGTATTAATCATGGGTCATTTGGCTTTGGGTTGGGTAATTGGGCTAGGTATTTGAGTGTTTGGGCCATTCATTTGGTTCATAATTGGTTTAAAAATTGGGCTGTTGTTTAAATACCCAAAATTTATCAAAATAATTTAAAAAAATACTTAATAAATAAATAAATATATTATTTATGTACTAATATGATTAACAATAATAACTCAATATTATAAAAATATAAAAATGCTATTTTGGCACAAATAATGTATTTATACATGAATGTAGGCTATTATTGCAAAAAAATGCAATTAGCCTAAAAATGCAAATGCAATTATAAAAAAATAGAGTAAGATATTATAAAACATACATGTTGGTGTATAATAAGTTTTGATGATTAAGTCATCCCAAAATAATTTAAAGGATAATTACTAGATATTTATATAATAAAATGTAGAAGGAAATTAGTTTAGAGCCTTTAAAAATTATGAAAGCCCCTTGTATAGGTTTATAAACTAAATGGTGATGTAAGTAAACTATTTTGAAAGTGTATATATATAAATTTTAAAAAATACGAGGGAAAATTGGGTATCAACAAATAGAGGATTGTTGCGGACATTAGGTGCAGCCTCTTTTGCTTGTATAACCTTGGTGTCACTCAACGTCTGGATCTTATCATTCAAAGTGCGCCATCCATCAATAGTATGACCCTTAATACCCGAGTGGTAGGCACATGTCTTGCTTGAATTGACCCACTGCGAGGATTTCCATGGCAACGGCGGGAATGAGAGTGACATAATCGGCAATGTTCAGTCTCTCATACAATTTGTCGATGGGTTCAACAATTGGGGTGTATTGTTTGGGCGGTCTATGGTCCAAGTTTGGTCTAGGTTTGTCACGACCCTAAACCCTGACCCGGTCGTGATGGTGTCTCTCGTGAAGACAAGGCCAACCGACACACTCCCAATTCATTTTTAGCAATTAAATAATACAAATTAAGTCTTAATCATAATAATAATCCCAAAATAAGGTGAAATAGTGCAATTGCGGAGTAGACATAGCCCGACATCGGGGTGTCACCAGTCATGAGCATCTACAACCCCGAATAAATACAGGAAAAGTCTACATAGTCTATTACAGAACTAAAACAGAGTAAATAAGATAGGGGGAGAAGCACTGGGCTGCAAACGCCAAGCAGCTACCTAGTGAATCTCGGAATTCGCCTGAGCTGGAAGAAGTCAACACTCGCTAGCGGGACCCGAAGCGCCTGAATCTGCACACAGGATGTAGGGAGTAAATTGAGTACTCCAACTTAGTGAGTAATAATAATAAATGAAGACTGAGCGATAAGAAATCCAGTAAAAGCAATAAAACAGTGAAAACATATAAAGACACCTTGGTTCAGAAGAAGCTTAAAATACCTTTTTAATAGTTAAACAATTAAACAAAAAGCATCTAGAATAGATAAACACATAAAATCTGCCCCTCGGGCATAATGTCAACAGAATTCGCCCCTCGGGTAATATCATGGAACAACACCAGCTCCTTGGGCTATATCTCATATCACAATGGGTAGCCGCGCTCACTGGAGGTGTACAGACTCCGGGAGGGGCCCCTTACGGCCCAAGCACAATATCAAGCCATCTTGTGGCATTTCAGCAGGCTCTCGGCCTCATATCAACAAGTCACCTCGTGGCATACAATCTCAGGCCCTCGGCCTCATAATCATAAATCAGTGTATCCTCACAACACATGCCCTCGGCCTTACTCAATTAAAATCTCATAAGCCACTCGGGAAACAGTAAAACATGATGCTCAGCCCAAATTATTATTTAATAAATTATAACAGAATAAACATGGCTGAGTTATGAAAACAGTAGAATATAGCATGACTGAGTACATGTATAAAAGTCAAAACAGTGAGGAAATATCAGTAAAAATCCCCTAAGGGTTCAAATAGTTAGCACGAGGCCCAAATATGGCATTCAACCCAAAACATGATGATAGCAAATAGTTGTTAGTCAAATACGCGGTAAAACAGTCATTCAGGATGGACTAGGTCACAATCCCCAACGATGCACGACCCTACGCTTGTCATCTAGCGTGTGCGTCACCTCAATATAGCGCAACGATGTGAAATTTGGGGTTTCATACCCTCAGGACAACATTTACAATTATTACTCACCTCTATCCGGTCCAATCTCTAGCCCACGATGCCTTTGCTTCTCAAATCGACCTCCGGATGCTCCAAATCTAACCAAAATCAGTGCAAAACCATCAAAATATACTAAGGGAACAAAGCCCACTCAAAAAAAATTAAATTACAACACAAATCCCAAAATTGGCCAAACCCGACCCCCGGGCCCACATCTCGGATTCCGATAAAAATTACATCAATAAACTCCTTATCACTCCCCGATTTCATTCATATCAAAAGCATCAAAATCCAACCACAAACGACCCCTCAAATCCCAAATTCTAGGTCTCCAATTTCAAGCCCTAGTTCTTCAATATTGGGCTTAAATTCCATGATTAGTTAGGTAGAATTCACATTAGGATCGAGTATTAAGTCCATAAATTTTACCTCCAAGTGTTCCCCCTTGAATTCCTCTTCAATCCTCTTCAAAAAGCTCCAAAATCGCTAAAAAATGGTGGAAGTTAGCCCCAAAATCGCGGACAATGACTATTTAAACATTCTACTCAGGCATTCAAAACCGCGGTCATAGCCTCGCGTTCGCGAAGCACAATCTGACGTTAACCAAATTTTCCTCCTTCGCGAGAGGTCAGACGTGTTCGCATATCCCATAACATGCCAACATATCCCATAACATGTTTGGGACCTCAACCAAACATGCCAACGTATCCCATAACATCATTCAAACTTGTTCCGATCTTCGGAATGCTCAAAACAACATCAACACACCAAATTCGCATCGGATTCAAGCCTAAGAATTCCAAAATCTTCTAAATTACGCTTTTGATCAAAATGTCTACCAAACCATGTCCGAATGACCTGAAATTTTGCACACACATCCCAAATGACACAACAAAACTATTGCAACTCCCGTAATTCCATTCTGACCCCTATATCAAAATCTCACCTATCAATCGGAAAATGCCAAAGTTCCAATTTCGCCAATTCAAGCTAAAATCTACTCCGGACCTCCAAAACACATTCCAATCAAGCTCCTAAGTCCCAAATCACCTTCCGAAGCTATCCGAACCATCGGAACTCACATCCGAGCCTCTAACACATAAGTCAACATCCAGTTGGCTTTTCCAACTTATGCTTCCTCAAAAGAGACTAAGTGTCTCAAACCTTACCAAAATATTTCCGAACCCGAGCTAACCAACCCGATCACATATAGAACCAACAAACAAAGCAATAAGAAGCAGAAATGGAAGAAACGAAGAGGTAACTCATGAGACGACTGGCTGGGTCATCATATCCTCCCCCTCTTAAACAAATGTTCGTCCTCGAATGAGTCAAGAAACATACCTGAAGCCTCAAACAGGTAAGGATATCTGCTCCACATCTCCTGCTCGGTCTCCTAGGTGGCCTCCTCCACGAACCGATCTCTCCACTGCACTTTCATTGAAGCTATATCCTTTGATCTCAACTTTCTAACCTGACACTCTAAAATAGCTGTTGGCTCCACATCATAAGTCAAATCATCATCTAATTGAACCGTGCTGAAATCCAAAACATGCAATATAATTCTGGAGCATAGAAACATGAAATACCGGATGCACACTTGACAAGTTGGGTGGCAAGGCAAGCTCATAAGCCACCTCCCCAATCCTCCGAAGCACCTCAAAAGGCCCAATGAACCAAGGACTCAATTTACCCTTCTTCCCAAATCTCATAACACCCTTCGTGGGTGAAACCTTCAATAAAACCTTCTCCCCAACCATGTAGGACACATCCCGAACCTTCCTGTCAGTATAACTCTTTTGTCTTGATAGAACCTTCTCCCCAACCATGTAGGACACATCCCGAACCTTCCTGTCAGCATAACTTTTTTGTCTCAACTGCACTGTACAAAGCCTTTCCTGAATTACCTTCACCTTTTCTAAAGCATCCTGCACTATGTCTATCCCCAACAGCCTAGCCTCACCCGGCTCAAACCAACCAACCGGAGATCTACACCGTTTTCCATACAAAGCCTCATATGGAGCCATCTGAATACTCCTGGTAGCTGTTGTTATAAGCAAACTCTACAATCGGTAGAAACCGATCCCATGACCCTCCGAAATCAATGACCCAAACACGTAACATGTTCTCCAATATCTAAATAGTGCGCTCGGACAGCCCGTCCGTCTAAGGATGAAAAGCTGTGCTCAACTCAACCTGAGTACCCAACTGTCGCTGCACAAACCTCCCAAACTGCGAAGTAAACTGAGTGCCCCTATCTGAAATGATGGAAACTGGGACATCGTGCAAACGAACAATCTCCCGAATACCGCTCTGAAGAATAAGTAGTACACACAGGAATAAAGTGCGCGGACTTGGTCAGCCGATCCACAATCACCCATATAGCATCAAATTTCTTCAAAGTCCGTAGGAGCCAACTACAAAGTCCATGGTGATCCGCTTCCACTTCCACTCTGGAATATCTATCTGCTGAAGCAAGCCACCCGGTCTTTGATGCTCATATTTCACATGCTCACAATTGAGACATCGAGCTACAAATCCCACAATGTCTTTCTTAATTCCCCTCCATCAATAATGCTGTCTCAGATCCTGATACATCTTCGCGACACCCGGATGAATGGAATACCGCGAGCTATGGCCTCCTCCAGAATCAACTCCCGAAGCCCATCTATATTGGGCACACATATTCGGCCCTGCATCCTCAACACCCTATCATCACCAATGGTCACATCTTTGGCATCATCGTGCTGAACTCTACCCTTAAGGACAAGAAAATGAGGATCATCATACTGGCTCTCTCTGATGCGATCATATAAGGAAGACCGAGAAATCACACAAGCCATTACCCGACTGGGCTCTGAAATATCTAACCTTACGACTGATTGGCCATGGCCTAAACATCAACTGCAAGAGGTCTCTCCCTAATTGAAATATATGAAAAACTCCCCATACTCACCGCCTTTCGGCTCAAAGCATCGGCCACCACATTGGCCTTCTCCAGATGGTACAATATAGTAATATCATAATCCTTTAGCAACTCCAACCATCTTCGTTGCCTCAAATTGAGATCCTTCTGCTTGAACAAGTGCTGTAGGCTACGATGATCAGTAAACACCTCACAAGATACACCATACAAATCATGCCTCCAAATCTTCAATGCGTGAACTATGGCAGCCAACTCCAAATCATGAATGGGGTAGTTCTTCTCATGGGGCTTCAACTGGCGAGAAACATAAGCAATAACTCTGCCCTCCTACATCAATACACACCTAATACCAACTTTCGAAGCATCACAATACACGGTATATGAACCTGAATCTGACGACAAAACTAACACTGGAGCTATGATCAAGGCTGTCTTGGGCTTCTGAAAGCTCTCATCACACTCATCCAACCATACAAATGAAGCACCCTTCTGAGTCAACTTGGTCAAGGGCAATGCGATAGATGAGAATCCCTGAACAAACCGGCGATAATAGCTCGCCAAACCGAGAAAACTGCAAATCTCTATGGCTGAGGACGATGTGAGCCAACTCTGAACAGCCTCTATCTTCTTCGGATCAACCTGAATACCCTCACTAGACACCATGTGATCCAAGAAAGCCACTGAACTAAGACAAAACTCACACTTGGAGAACTTTGCATAAAGCTTCTTCTCCCTCAATCTCTGCAATACAACTCTCAAATGCTCTGCGTGATCCTCCTGACTACGCAAATATACTAGAATATCATCAATGAAAACAATGACAAACAAGTCGAGATAAGGCCGAAACACGCTGTTCATCAAATGCATGAACGCTACTAGGGCATTGGTTAGCCCAAAAGACATCACCAAGAACTCATAATGACCATATCGGGTCCTGAAGGCTGTCTTAAGAATATCTGAGTCCCTGATCTTCAACTGGTGATAACCTGAACGGAGATCAATCTTGGAGAACACTCTCGCTCCCTGAAGCTAGTCAAATAAATCATTAATGTGAGGCAAAGAATACTTCTTCTTAAGTGTTACTTTGTTCAACTACTTATAATCAATGCACATCCTCATAGTGCCATCCTTCTTCTTCACAAATAGAACCGGCGCACCTCAAGGCGACACACTAGGCCGAATGAACCCCTTATTGAGGAGTTCATGAAGCTGCTCCTATAATACCTTCAACTCCGCTTGTGCCAAATGATACGACAGAATAGAATTGGGCTGAGTTCCCGGCACCAGGTCAATACCAAAATCAATATCCTTGTCCGGTGGCATGCCCAACAGGTCTACAGGAAACACATCAGGAAACTCCCTCACGATTGGAACAGAATCAATACTGGGAGTCACTACACCGACATCCCTCACAAAGGCTAGATACTAAAGACAACCCTTTCCAACCATATGCTGGGCCTTCAAGAATGACATTACCCTACTGGGAACATAATCAGTCAATCCTCGCCACTCAATCCGTGGCACACCCGATATAGCCAATGTCAGTGCCTTAACATGACAATCCAGAATAGCACGACATGAAGATAGCCAATCCATGCCCAAAATAACATCGAAGTCTACCATACATAATAGCAACGGATCCACTCGGGTCTTCAGATCCCCAATAGTCACCATACACGACCGGTACACATGGTCTACAATAATAGTATCCCCCATCGGAGTAGATACATGAACAAGTGAAACAAGAGACTCACGGGGCATATCCAAATAATGAGCAAAATATGATAACACATAAGAAAATGTGGAACTGAGATCAAATAATACAGAAGCATCTCTGTGGCAGACAGAGACAATACCTATAATAACAACATCGGAAGCAATAACATCGGTCTATCTGGAAGTGCATAGAAACAGGCCTGACTGCCATCTGATCGACCTCCCCCTCTAGGGCGACCCCTAGCTGGTTGACCTCTATCCCTAGCTGGCTGGGCGGGTGGTGGTGAAGTAACTGGTGCTGAAGCCGATGGCTGACTCCTCTACTGAGATGAACCCGCAAGATGACGAGGACACTGCCTCCACATATGACCCATTTCTCCACACTCATAGCAACTCCCGGTGCTAGAGACGGGGACTGAAGGGAACCCCTAACACCAGAATGACTAGCAGATGCACCTGGCATAGAAGAGCCCTGATCTGATGGAGCACAGGACAAACTCTAAGTTGGAAGGGCACTAAGTGATGACTAGCCCTGATGAAAACTGTGAGAACCATGACCCGATGACACCCCACGATAACCTAGACAAGCTGGCTGAGCATGCCTGAATGGATGACCTCTGCCGTGCTAAAACTGACCTCTCAAAGGAGCACCACCATAACTACCAGATCCTCTTGGCCTCTTGGCCTCCCTCTCATCTCGCTCCCGGTGACGGACTGACTCAATATCACGAGAAATGTCCACAACCTCCTCAAAAGTAGCGCCAGACACCCTTTCCTTGGTCATGAGAATACCAAGCTGATAAGTGAGGCCATCCACAAACCTCCTAATCCTCTCTCTATCTATCGGAACCAACCAAATAGCATGACGAGCGAACTCAGAGAACCTCATCTCATACTGCATCACAGTCATCTCTCCCTGACGCAACCACTCAAACTACCTGCATAGCTCCTCTCTGCAAGACTACAACACATACTTCTCCAGAAAGAGAATGGAAAACTGCTGCCAGGTAAGGGGTGCTGAACCAATAGGCCTACGCCTCTCATACACCTCCTACCAAGTGAAGGCAGCTCTAGAAAACTAAAAAGTAGTGAAAGCGACCCCGCTGGTCTCCAGAATACCCCCTGTGCGAAGCATCCTCTGACGCTTGTCCAAGAAACCCTGGGCATCCTCGCCCTCTGCACCACTAAAAGCCGGAGGCTGAAGTCTACCAAACCTCTCCAACCTACGCTGCTCGTCCTATGTCATGGCAGGAGCTACATAGTCCTAAGCAGCTGCAACCAGCTGGGTTAGATGTGCCCTCGGTGTCTGAAGTCCCTGCACGACCTGCTCAGGTGTGCGAGCAGCAGGAGTCTGAGTGCCTCCCCCAATCTGAGAAGTAGCTGCGGCTGTAGTAATTGAGATCACCTGAGCTAGGCTAGTGCATACTGATAGAATCTGAGCCAAGGCCTCCTGAAGACCCGGAATCACAATGGGCACAACTGGTGCCAGAGCTGGTGCTGCTGGAGCATCTACAACTGGGACCTGATCCTGAACTGGGGCGGCTGGTGGATCTGCAGGTGCTGCCCTAGCTGCTATGGGGGCCATACCCCTACCCCTACCGCGACCACGACCGTGTCCTCGACCTCTATGGCCACAACTGGTGGTATTGGTGGTTGTCCATCCTAATCGGTAGCGCGTGTCCTCACCATCTATGAGAGAATAGAATTATAGAAGTTCAGTACTCGGATCAACAGATTCGCACGACAAGAATTTCAAGATATGAAGTTTTCCTAAAGGTTCTACAACCTCTCAAGGATAAATACAGACGTCTCCGTACCGATCCGTGACACTCTACTAAACTTGCGCATAATTCGTGAGACCTATGTATCCTAGGCTCTAATACCAACTTGTCATGACCCTAAACCCGGACCCGGTCATGATGGCACCTCTCATGAATACAAGGCCAGCCGACACACTCCCAATTCATTTTAAGCAATTGAATAATACAAATTAAGTCTTAATCATAATAATAATCCCAAAATAAGGTGAAACAGTACAATTGCAGAATAGACATAGCCCGACATCGGGGTGTCACCAGTCATGAGCATCTATAACCCGAATAAAGACAGGAAAAGTCTACATAGTCTATTACAAAACTAATACAGAGTAAATAAGATAGGGGGAGAAGCACTGGGCTACGGACGCCAAGTAGCTACCTAGTGAATCTCCGAATCCGCCTGAGCTCGAAGAAATCAACACTGGCTAGTAGGACCCAAAACGCCTGAATATGCACATAGGGTGCAGGGAGTAAAGTGAGTACTCCAAATCAGTGAGTAATAATAATAAATGAAGACTGAGCGATAAGAAATCACGTAAAAGCACATCAACATGCTATAAAGAAGCAATATTAAAACCAGTAAAAGCAATGAAACAATGAAAACATATAAAGACACCTTGGTTCAGAAGAAGCTTCTTTAAAATTCTTTTTAATAGTTAAACAATTAAACAAAAAGTAGCTAGAACAAATAAACACATAAAATACACCCCTCGGGCACAATGTCAACAGAATCCGCCCCTCGGGCAATATCATGGAACAACACCAGCCCCTCGGGCTATATCTCATATCACAATGGGTACCCGCGCTCACTGGGGGTTTATAGACTCCAGGAGGGGCCCCTTACGACCCAAGCGCAATATCAAGACATCTCGTGGCATAATCAATAGACTCTCGGCCTCATATCAACAAGCCACCTCGTTGCATACAATCTCAGGCCCTCAGCCTCATAATCATAAATAAGTGTATCCTCACAACATAGGCCCTCGGCCTTACTCAGTCAGAATCTCATAAGCCACTCGGGCAATAGTAAAACAAGATGCTCAACCCAAATTATCATTTAAAATATCATTTAATGAATGAAAACAGATTAAACATGGCTGAGTTATGAAAACAGTAGAATATAGCATGACTGAGTACAACTATAAACAGTGAGGAAATATCAGTAAAAATCCCTTAATGGTTCAAATAGTTGGCACAAGACCCAAATATGACATTCAGCCCAAAATATGATGATAGCAAATAGTTTTCAGTCAAATACGCGGTAAAACTATCATTCGGGATGGACTAGGTAATAATCCCCAACGGTGCACAGCCCCACAGTTGTCATCTAGCGTGTGAGTCACATTAATATAGCACAACGATGTGAAATCCGGGGTTTCATACCCTTAGGACAACATTTACAATCATTACTCACCTCTATCCGATCCGATCTCTAGCCCACGAAGCCTTTACCTCCCGAATCGACCTCCGGATGCTCCAAATCTAACCAAAACCAGTGCAAAACCATCAAAATATGCTAAGAGAACAAAGCTAACTCGAAAGAAATCAAATTACAACACAAATCCTGAATTGTCCAAACCTGACCCCCAATCACACATCTCGGATTCCAATAAAACATACACCAATAGACTCCTTATCACTCCCCGAGTTCATTCATATCAAAAGCATCAAAATCCAACCACAAACACCCCCTAAAATTCCAAGTTCTAGGTCTCCAATTTCAAGCGCTAGTTCTTTCATATTAGGCTTAAATTCCATGATTAGTTAGGTAGAATTCACATTAGGATCAAGTATTAAGTTCATAAATCTTACCTCCAAGTTTTCCCCCTTGAATCCCTCTTCAATCCTCTTCAAAAAGCTCAAACATTGCTCAAACATAGTGGAAGTTGGCCTCAAAATCGCGGACAATGGCTATTTAAATATTCTGCCCAGTCTTTCAAAACCTTTTTCGCGAACGCGGTCAAAGCCTCGTGTTCGTGACTTACAACCTGATGTTGACCAAATTTTCCTCCTTCACGAACGCGTCTGACCTCTCGCGAACGCGATGCTTCCTGATTCCAACCCTTCGCGAATGCGGCACCCCTTCTCGCGAACGCGATGCTCAATGGCCCAGCCCTTCGCGAATGAAGGACCTCCCTCATGAACGCGAAGGCCAAATCTTCAGCCTCACCTACAAACCCTTCATGAATGCAAGGTCCTACTCGCGAACGTGAAGGCCAATTGTCTGCAATACTTCAACAGATTTTCTGCAACTTTCAACAACTAGAAATGGTCCGTTTAACCACCAGAAATTCACCCGAGACCCCCGGGACCTCAACCAAACATGCCAACATATCCCATAATATCATTCAAACTTGTTCCGATCTTTTTAACGCTCAAAACAACATCAAAACACCAAATCAAGCCTACGAATCCCAAAATCTTCTAAATTACGCTTTTGTTAAAAAAGTCTGCCAAACCACGTTCGAATGACCTAAAATTTTTCACACACATCCCAAATGATACAACGGAACTACTTCAACTCCTGGAATTCCATTCCGACCCCTATATCAAAATCTCTCTTATCAACCGGAAAACGCCAAAATTCCAATTTCGCCAATTCAAGCCTAAATCTATTCCGGACCTCCAAAAGACATTTTGATCACGCTCCGAAGTTTCAAGTCACCTCCCGAAGCTATCCGAACCATCAATACTCACATCCAAGCCCTCTAACACATAAGTCAAGATCCGATTAACTTTTCCAACTTAAGCTTCCTCAAAAGAGACTAAGTGTCTCAAACCTTACCAAAACATTTCTGAAACCGAGTCAACCAACCCAATCACATATAAAATTGATTAACAAAGCAATAAGAAGCATAAATAAGGAAACAGAGCGGTAACTCATGAGACGACTGGCCGGGTCGTCACAAAATTTTTGGTAGTTTTGGCGGGCTGATAGTGAGTGGTAGTATGCTGGCTGGGGGTTATAAGTGTGGTAAGTCGTGGTAGGTTGTTGGTATATGGGAGGTGAAGGCTGATATGTGGGTGGGGGTGTTTGGTATGTGAGAGGAGACTTTGGACCTTGGGCCATCATCACTGCCCCTACTTCCTTCTTTTTAGAAATACATCCCGGCTGTAAGGCTTTGTTGTAGCCCGGAGTGCCTTAAAATTTGTTACCATTCCGCTCTTAATCCCCTCTTCTATTCTTTTTCCCAATTTGATGATGTCAGAAAATTTATGATTCTCAATAACAATTAGTCTCTCATAATACTACGGATCCTGAGCTCGGATAAAGAACTTGTTCATTTGTTCCTTTTCCAATGTTGGCCTCACTTTAATAGCTTCTAACCTCTACCGAGTAGAATACTCACGAAAATTTTTTGTTGGCTTCTTCTTAAGATTCTGAATGCAGTAGACGTTTGGATCATTATCTGTATTGAACCTGAACCGATCCATAAAATCTGATACCATGCTTACTTAGTTAACCCATTTCTTTGGGTTTTAATTGATGTACCAAGATATGGCATCTCCAATGAGGCTCCTCATGAACAACTTCATGTGAATTCTTTCATCTTTACAACCCCTACGAGTTTGTCACAATATGTTCTCAAGTGTACCTTTGGATCACCTATCCCGTCAAACATTTCGAACTTAGGAGGTTTGTAACCCTCTAGCAGTTCTACGTCCGGCTGAATACACAAATCCTTATAGTTCAAACCTTCAACACCTTTACCGTGTTGAACACTTGGACTCGACTAATAAGTTTCTTGAGTTCCTCTACCATGTTCTTGATGAGCTGGTCCTTCTCGGCGGACTCCATTGTATACTGGGTCTGTTGTGGAGTGTGGGGTAAGGTTTCCACCTATATGGGGTTGCTTTGATAGACTTCAGGAATTTGTGCGTAGTGTGGTCGTTGGTTGAGTTTTGGGGATCAGGGGTAGGTTGTGGTGCGTTTTGAAGAGTGTAGTAGGTGGTGGTTTGTGGATACTAGGTTGGATGGTGATGATGCTGTGAAGGGGTCGGTACTGGCGGAGGATTAGGATTTTGAGGAGGTGTGGCATACTGATAAGGTGTAGGAGGATTTTGTTGGTTTAGTGTGTTCTGGGGAGGTGCTGGGTTTTGGGCATTTTATTAGTTGACGTCGGGGACGTTCAGGGTAAGGGGAAAGGTTTGCCAAGTTCTGAACCTGCTCAAGTTCCCTTTGTAGCTCCAGTATTTTCTGTTCCAACCGTAAGACCAAATTATTCTATGCTGGAGTACTCCGACCATTCGAAGCCTTGACATTCTCTACATGCGTATCATTGTCTTTCCTGATGTCACTCATATCATCCATTTTAGCTTTTCCCTTGATTTTAGGATCAATTGAAGGAGGTGGAGATGGAGGACTTCTAGATCTGGTATGATATACTGATGATGCCAATATGCATGAACCAACCTTAAGGAACGGGAATAAATAAAGAAATGAAGAAAACAAAAGGTAAACAAGTTAGTAAGAAGCATTAAAGGGATATTTATGGTATTTAAACACATATTGTGGAATTATAAATTTGCGTCCTAATTTGGGGACCTTATTGTGCCTGAGGTAGGCCTAAGAGACATCTAGATTTGGAGAAAATTGATTCCAATAACTGTGTCATTTCATTAATATGATAAATGAGCCTAATCTATACTAAACGACAATAATTATAAAAAGTCACTAATGGCATACCTTATTACAACCAAAGTCTAAAACGAGTCTAAAAAGCAAGTAAAACATCATTCCTAATCTATTTAGTCCCAGAGGGACCTTCTCCATGGTTGGCCTTCTTAGCTCCATCAATCAGATTCCCCAGGTCGCGCAAGTCCAGTAGCAGATATGCCCTTGCTAGATGCCCTCCTTCGTTGCCCTCTACATTCTGACAGTCCGAGATCCTTTTCCTCATCTTTCCCTCAAGCTCCATCAACCACTGCTCCAAATATTCCAACCTCTCTGTTAATTTAGTAGCGATTTCTTTCCACTCGTTGATTGCTTCCATGTCCAATTTATGTTGTTCCAAATGCCTGGCTTTAAACTCAAACACCCTTTTTCGCAACATGTGTATTTGACTTGTGCTTCAGCAACATCGTCTATAACCTTATTCTTCAGATTAATCCCTAGCTTGACATCCCATGCTATATCATCTACCAACCATGATGGATAGAAATACACATGGTCGGCATGATACCTATCTGGCTCGATGGTATCTTTCTCCACAATGATCTTTTTTGATGCCACATGTGCTGTGCCTCGAACTTGAATGGAATGGCATTCCCTTGGAAGTCTGCTTTGTATTGAACCATGTTGGAAACTCGGGGTATAACTTGTTTTCTCCCAGCTTGCCTCATAATTCTTATAGGACCATAAGGGTAGATCCCCCTCAATCCGATTAGCACTAGATGAGGAAAATCTCTCGACCTGATGATGAATTCACTACAAGGGAACCACTTGAACATCCAATGTACCTTGTCATCAGTTAAATTGCTAATGAACTGTACCCAGCTTACACCATTTTCTGATTGCGCAAACCTGTTTTGGATAAAAGTTATTCTCTTCGGATGGTGATCGGCTATGTGGTCATTCCATGGTCATCACAGAATTTCTTGACGTTATTTTCCTCTCTGAAGGTGTTCCAACAACCATACTTGCAGCAACAGATTGCAACCCTCGAAATGCCTATTCCCTTTTTTGCAACGGTCTAAAGCCCGGTACATCTTAACCAAAATCATAGGGACAATAGTATAAGTTTTCCCCTCAATCCCCTCCATTAGAGTCCTAGCAACCGTAGCTAGGCAAGTGTGGATACTTTCTCCCTGTATTAGAAATACCAGCATCCCCAGAAAATAGACAATGAATACAAAAAACCCGGTGGTATGTCCAACCTAGAGAAGTGATGGAAAGCTCGTCATGGTAAAGGTGATATGACTTGCTGTGCCCATAACGCTCATAAAGGAACTCAAATGGTATGTAAAATTTCTTCAGACAAACTAACACATCATTTTTCTTGAAACTCATCATTTTTAGAAACCTCGAGAAGTGCAGTTTTCTGTTACTAACAAACCAGGGCTATCCCATGGAAGTCCAGCAAAGCCTCCTATTTCTTCTAAAAAAGGAGTCATTTCTATGTTACCAAAACGGAAAACGACTCTCTTCTCATCCCAGAACATGGTGGTGGCCTCAATTAATGCATTGTTTGGCTGAATGTCTAACAAAGAGGGTAAATTCCCAAAGACTCTCTTCACATGGTTTTTGTCACTTGGTGAGAGATTTTTCCACCAATCCAGTAGCAAAGGTGGGATACTTTGAACCATGCCGAACCTCCGGACTTCGTGCCTCATTTCTGCAAAACAAATAAAGTTAGCCCTTTTCCCCTCCGGATTTAGCTATTTACACATCAATGATCAACATATTGGCATGTTTTCTTTAAATAATGCACAAATCGTGATTGTGTCCATTCGGATTATGGAAATCCCGGCGGACTTTTGACAAGGCTTGCCTTAGCGGGTTATCACACGGACAACGTTCTAACCCACACTAGATTTGGACATGATGCATGCATAGTTAATATTAGAGTGGGGGTTTCTAGAAGAGTCTAGACTGGTACCCTACTTGAGAGGGAAAGGCACAGAATCATCGACTGCACCGTGCTCAACTAGTTTTACCACAAATAAGCCTTTTCAAATTTAAAGGGTGATTTAGGAAGAGCGCGAACACTCATCAAGTGCCGCTATGGTATTAATTACGCACGAGTGAGATATGATATGGAGCATGCTTTATACAAAGATAAAATAACACATTGTCAAATATTTTGCATGATGAAAACAGTAAATGCAGTATTAAATGAACATAAAGACATAAAAAGAAAGGAAAACAAGAAAAAGTTAGTTCGCACAATGTAAAAGTTGTAATAAAATAAGCGAGGGAGTAAGGGCAGGGAGAGACATGATGTAGTAATTTAAAAATGACTTAGATCAAGCAAGCACGACTAGAAATAAAGGGAAAATGCATGTTATAGCCAAATTGAGCAGAGATTTGCATATTAATATGAATTCAAATGAAAGGGAGGACGAGAAAAAAGGTGTGTATGCAACAATAAATGGGAAAGGGGAGAACAATGAAGAAGAACCCATCTCGAATGGGCTGAGAGAGAGAAGATCTGGCAATCTCCAGGCGATTTGGAGGTGACTAGAGAGAGAAACACTTCCATGGCCACGCGGGCCACTGTCAGCCTTTAATGGAGGTTGGGCAGTCATCTTCTCCACCAGTTACAACCCTCCAATCAACTACAATCCCAAATCCAATCCAAAACTACGCAAATCTGCTCAAATCTACTGCATTAAATGCTCTCATGTAGCCTGCGACTAACATAGCCCTAAAACCACTCGAGTATCTTCATGGAGAACAAATTGTGAGATAGAAGAAGCAAGAATTAAGGCAATCCATTGCACAACAAGGATTGAACTTGGCAGTCTTGGGTAAGTTTTTGTATGGCAAGCCTGGGATTCATGAGTTAAGTAAGGTTTTGCCCATACAATGTGAATTAAAAGGTCCATGTTCAGTTGGTCTTATTGAGGACAATCATGTTTTGATCAAGCTCTCATTGATGGAGGATTATATTCATCTATTATCCAATCCTGCATATTATTTGAGAATTCAAAATGAGATGTGGCAGATGAGGTGCACCAAGTGGAATCCATGGTGGAAAGTTGATGAAGAAACACCTATTGCTATAGCATGGATATCTTTTCAAGACTTGCCTCCTAATTTCTTTGGAAGTGAGTTTGTATTTTCTTTAGCTAGGGCAGTAGGGAGGACATTACATGTTGATTTGGCTACTCAAAATGGTATAAGGCCAAGCTGTGCCAAGTTGAAGGTTGAGGTGAATTTGTTAGCTAATTTACCTCAAAGGATAAAGATAGTTGAGGAAGAAGATGAGACTAGGCCGGAGGAGTTCAAGTGGATCAAGATTAGGTATGATTGTATGCCTAAGTATTGTAAAACTTGTAAAAAGCAAGGTCACAAGGAAGAGGACTGCTGGGTGATTAATCCGGCATTGAGGAAGTTTGAAGAACAAGCTAATGATGTGAAGAATGAGCAAAGTATTGTTGGTACTGCTGCCAATACTACAAAGGTGTTAACGAGTGGTAAGATACTAGGTAAACCTATTACCAACCCAACTAGGAAGGAGTGGATGCAAGCTAGAAAGAATAAATATCAAAGGGACAAGAGGGATCATATTATTGAGGAGCCAAAGGAAAAAGAAGACAATAATGGGAAAGGAAAACTTAAGGATGAGGCAGTGATGTCCAAGAACAAATTTGAAGCTTTAGAAGTGGAGAAAGAAGCTCAACCAATTTTGACAATTATGGATGGCAATGTAGATGGTAAGGACAAGAATGAAAGAAAAGATCAAGGAGGTAAGGGAACCAGCAAGGTGCAACAACAGAAAAATAAGAAGAAAGAAAGAGATCAATCTCCTAATCCTACTCCTAATGGGACTAGGGGAGGTGACTCAAGGAAGCTGTCTGGTAAAGAAGGTGGAACTTCCACCTTAAATAAGGAAGAATTTTACGCGAGAAGAGTAAAAAAGGAAGCTGTGGAAAAGGCAAATAAGGAAGGGGATGTAGTACTACAAAAGGATAAGTTGAATCCTATTTCAGGAGGAGTTCAATCTTCATTAATGAAAGCTCTTGTATCGAATTCTCCTATTCCTATTAACTCCAGGATCGATGTTGATACTAAAAAGGAAAATACTATTGATTGGATGCATAGGAGGTTTGGGACAAATAAGGAGGAATTAAGACAATGTAATGTAATTACTAATCAGTCATGTCAAGAAATTCCATCCCAAACATATGATGATGCTGGGCAATTGGAGGATGGGAATGAAGTTAGTTCAAGATAGGTGTTATGGAGTGATGAGGTAGAGGTAATGAAAGCTAGAATGGGATCAAAAATCACAACTGGAGGAAAGGAAAATAGAGACAATATGCACCTACAAAAAACTGTCAAATTAGATGATGCTACAGTAAACCTAGCAGTTCCACAGCTAGGGTTGATCATAGAGGGACATCAATGGAGGATTGGCTCAATGTCTCAGCTGGAGGGGATCATGGTAAACATATAGATGCAGGAAAATAAAGGTCTTCTCACATTGCACCATTAGCCAAAGATCAGGTCAATGGAACAGTAGAATCAGATTTTCCTGGGGAGATTTTGGCCTATGTAGATGGGGTTCCAGTTTATGCATTGAAGAAGGAATATGTTGGGAATGTTCCTAAGGATTTTGTAAAGGATACAGTGTGCCAAAATCAACAAACAGACAATAGGAAGGGGTCTGATCTCAATGGAATAGTAACACATGCAGTTTCTACTAGTTTTGCTACAGTAAACCCTAATCTGAGTTCTGTGTATGAGCTTCAATTAAAAATGATGCAGGAGAAGCTAGGAGATATGGTTAGAAATTCTTACCATTATGAAGCAGCATTTACACCCTATGAACTAGGTGAACAAGCCATAGCTTCGGGAGAAAGTGAAGCATTACCAATGACATGTTCATCTGGAACTGGATCCCCCTTACAGATCAAAGTTAATATGCCATTGAAATCACCTAATCAGATACTACATGACCTTATTACATATTAGGGGTTGCCCTTAGACATTCAGAATTCTTTGGTGGAGCAGCAACAACAATTTGAAGAGGAAGAAGATGATGAGTCTACAGTAGAGAATTTTAAAGGCGTGATGAGAGAAGGGGATGTATCTCCTACAACAGCTAATAGAAGTGGAAAGAAAGGAAAGAAAAATCAACTTAAAGAGCCATTACAACCTACAGGAATCTTTCCTAGAAGGGCAGCCTCTGGAGCTTCAAGATGATGATTAAAACACTCATATGGAATATAAGGTATGTTAAAACTCAATAGGCCTTTTAGAGAGTGATCAATATGCAAAAGGAACATGGTTTTTTCATTGTAGCACTCATGGAGCCTTTATAGAAGAAGAAATTTCTTGACAAATATAGAAGAAGATTAGGTATGGAAGCTGCAATCTCTAATGTAAATGGCAAAATTTGGTTATTTTTTGATTCTGTTGTGGAATGGGATCTCTTGATCGACACTGAGCAACAAATGACCATCAGAGTGTATCATCAGGATCTTGGTAAATACATTATGATGACATTTGTATATGCTAAGTGCTGTGCATTAGAGAGGTTGGAATTATGGGACAATCTATACTATTTGGCTAGTGATATGGAGCTGCCATGGCTAATAGGGAGTGATTTCAATGTAGTGTTGGGAGAGGAAGAGAAGATAGGTGGCCTACCAGTGTACCCTTCAGAGTATGAATATTTTGCATTCTGTGTCAACTCTTGTGGATTGTTTGATCTTGGCTACAAGGGTAGCCCTTTCACATGGTGGAATGGGAGGCCAAATGAAGAGTGTATCTTTAAAAGACTTGTCAGAATCCTTGTGAACATACCCTTTCAATCCTTGTTTCCTACAGTATAGGTTGAGCACCTCATTAGAACAGGATCTGATCATGCACCACTTTTGATGAGCTGTGGAAAGGAAGCTAAGAAATTTGTTAAACCATTAAAGTTCTTGAACTTCTGGGCAAAACATGAAACTTTCTTAGATGTGGTGAAGCAGAATTAGATGACTGACTTTATAGGGGACCCTTTCTTGATGTTCAAGTAAAAATTGAAGAGGGTTAAGATTGCTCTTTCAAAATAGAGTAAATTAACCTATAGGGATATCTTCAAGCAACTGGCTATCAGGGAGGATGTGGTAAGGATTAAGGAGATGCTTTTTGAAGACGATACTTCATTAGAGAATAGAATAGTACTTCAACAAGCTCAAGCTGAGTTGAAGAAGTACTTGAGCATTGAGGAGCAATATTGGAAACAAAAGGCAGGTATGACTTGGTTTGAAGAAGGAGATAGAAATACAAGGTTCTTCCATAATTGTGTCAATGGGAAGAGGCAAAAGTTACAATTAAAAAGGATCCAGAATAGTGAAGGCTCATGCATTGAAGACCAAGACAAGTTATCTGAGGCTGTAGTGGATTTTTTCCAGAAGCAATTCACTAAGGAGGGGGATCCTACAAGCTTTGATTTGTTAAACAATGTACCTACAATGGTGACAAGGGAGCATAACCTGGAATTATGTAGATTGCCTACTATGGAGAAGATAAAGGCTGTTGTCTTTGCACTGAGTAGTGAAAGTGCAAGTGGTCCAGATGGTTACTCAGGTTTGTTCTTTCAAGTATGCTGGGATATTGTGGGGAAAGATATTCACACATTGTTAGTTGTGTTTTTGGAGGGCAGTCCATTGCCTAAATCAGTAACATATACTAACCTTGTTTTGTAGCCTAAAAAGCCTCAAGTTCAAACATTCTCTGACCTTAGACCTATCAGCTTGAGTAATTTTATTAACAAGGTATTCTTAAGGGTGGTGCATGATAGACTAGAAAAGATACTGCCTTCTTTGATTTCAAAAAATTAATCTGGTTTTGTCAAGGGAAGGAATATCTTTGAGAATATTTTATTGACTCAAGAGATTGTTACTGATATATGATTGAGAGGTAATCCAGCCAATGTGGTGATCAAATTATATATGGTTAAGACATATGATAGGGTGTCTTGGAAATATTTGATGCATGTATTGAGGAGAATAGGGTTTGCAGAATGCTTTATAAACATGGTTTGGAATCTCATTGTTAACAATTGGTATTCTGTTATGGTTAATGGAGAAGCTTATGGATTTTTTCACTCAACAAGGGGTGTGAAGCAAGGTGACCCTCTATCACCAGCTTTGTTTATTCTCTCAGCAGAGGTTTTATCAAGGTCATTGAATAAGTTGTTTGAGGGTAGGCAGTTTAGAGGTTTTGGTATGCCAAAATGGTTTGATCCATTGAATCATCTAGCTTATGTAGATGATACTATTATCTTTGCATCTGCTAATCCTTACTCCCTTTAGAAGATAGTAGATGTTTTGGCTTTTTATGAGACAACTTCTGGGCAGATGATCAATAAGGCAAAGAGTTCGTACTATATGCACTCAAAGTTTGCGGAAATTTGGTCAATGCAGTAGATATCACTGTTTTCTCTAAAGGTAACTTCCCATTTACTTACCTTGGATGTCCAATTATCTATACAAGAAGAAGGAATGACTACTATAATGACCTGATCCAGAAGGTAAAGGCAAAGCTATACTCATGGAAAGGGAAATTACTATCTTATGGAGGTAAGGCCACATTGATCTCAAGTGTGCTTCAAAGTATACCTACACACATACTGTCAGTCCTTGATCCACCTGACAATGCCATAGTATATCTCCATAAAATATTTGCGAGATTTTTCTGTAGCAATAAGGAAGAAGAGAGAAGTAGACATTGGACAAAGTGGAAAAATTTATGTCTTCTCAAGGAGGAGGGGGGGGGATAGGTTTTAGATCATTGTTTGATGTCTCAAAGGCACTATTTGCAAAGATTTGGTGGAGATTTAGAAATTCTAAATCCTTATGGTCAAACTTCATGTGGAATAAGTATTGTAAGAAAGAATTACCTACTGTGGTTCAGTTTAGGAGAGGCTCACATGTTTGGAGGAAAATGTTAGAGGCAAGAGATGAGGCGGAGCATGAAATCTTATGGGAAATGAATAGGGTATCTACTAATGTATGGCATGAGAATTGGACTGACTTGAGAGCTTTATATTATGTATTGCCTCCAGACTTCCTTATAAATGAAGACTTGCAAGAGGTTGCTGAGCTGCGAGATGAAGATCAATGGTATGATGTACTACTAGATCAAACATTCCCACAGGAGATTGCAGATCATATTAGACAAGAAGTTCAATTTGCTAATGATGATAACTACTGGGACACTCTAAGGTGGATGCCTACACCTTCAGGTAAGTTTACTGTGAGTAGTGCATGGAGGATTTTGATACATAGAGAACCAAGTAATCCTGAATTTGCAAAGTTGTGGACCAAAGGATTACCTTTCAAAATCTCCTTCTTCTTATGGAGAGTTTGGAAAGGGAAGTTACCTACTGATGATTTATGGAGGAGAGAGGGTTACATGGTGGTTTCTAAGTGCTGGTGTTGCTTGCCACCATAAGAAGACTCTTTCCAACATTTGTTCTTAACAAGTAATACTGCAAATAAGGTATAGAAGACCTTCAGTCAGGCTGCAGGATTGGTGATTAACATGGTACATGTACATCAGGTTATAAGGGAATGGTGGAATGCAAAATGTTGTCCAAAGCTTAGACCATTATTTCAGGAAGCTCCAGCACTGATTCTATGAGAGCTTTGGAAGAGAAGGAATACAATCAAATATGGGGGGACAATGTCTTGTAGTAGGGTCATTCATGAAGTAAACAAGACATTGTACTATTTGGAAAAGGTGAGGTATCCTTAGCTTTCTGGGATTCCACTTTTATGGCCAGAGATGATTAAGTTCTTTGAACACTACAAACCAGTTGTAGTCACTAAGAGAGTCATATGGCATTGTCCATATGAGGGATGGTTCAAATGTAATATTGATGGAGCATCAAGGGGGAATCCAGGTCCTAGTTCTTATGGCTTCTGTGTTAGAGATCATAGTGGCAACTTGGTATTTGCAAAGGCAAGGGAGATAGGGGAGGCAGCTAATATTGTGGCAGAGGCAAATGGAAATTGTTGAAGGTTTGGTTTACTGTGTAGAGAGACAGTTTCACCCTTTGATCATGGAGACTGATTCTTTAGTGATGAGGAAGATCATTGACAATGAATGGGAGACACCATGATGTATAGGGGCAGAAGTGAGAAGGATCAAGGAGATAAAGAACACATATAATGTGTTGTTTCAACATGTCCTAAGGGAGGGCAACGAAGTGGCAGAATTTTTAGCTAACCTTGTTTTCTCTTTTGCAGGTACAATCACATTTCACTCATTCTAGGAGTTGCCATCTGAAGGAAAAGTACTAATCAATATGGACAAAGCTCAGATTCCTAACCTTAGAGTTAGGATTGCCAAGAGGAAAGCGCTAGACTGATAAACACAATATCTTTAGAACTACATGAACCTCATACTAAGTGTGTCTGGACAGTGTTGAATAACTTCTCAGTGGTATTAGCATTGCATCATGCTCAATCTGGGGGTTATTTAGTTGTGTTCAGAATGTTCTACTTACAGGTTATGGTAGTTAATTCTCTAAGTTCACATATTAGTCCTCTACACTGTATAAATCCAAAAGGAAGACAAGGTTTGTGTACAAGTTTGAATTATTTTGTTCTCTACTGTATAACTAGAGGGTGTTACTCAGTGGTATTAGTATGTTATCATACTAAATTTTAGGATACTCTATGGTTATGTGGTGGAATTGGAATTTTTTTACAAATAGGCACAATATAAAAAATCTGATGAACAGTAGTGTTGTGCTTTGCACAGCCTTATTTTGGATCCTATTGTTCGAGGTTCTGGACATCCCAAGGACTTGTAAATTTCTCTTGCAACAATCTTGGAAGCCTAGTGGAGTCACTAATGGTCCATTGCATATATAGGAAGTTGTCTTAATGGATGCTACTCTGCAGAATGTGTATGGCATGAACAGTAGGCCTGCGCATTGCACAACTAGTTTCATGATTCTTTTGTTGTTAGTATTGTGTAGCTTTTTTGTGCTATCTATGCTAAGGAGGTAATTCTGGACAGCAATGGTAACAACTAGGATCATTTTACACATGCATGAAGCTGCAACTGTACCATGGAGTGCACACTCAAGATTTCTGCATCTTTTCCTACATCTGATTTGGTCTATCATACTTAGTATACTGTATTGTCATTGCTCAGTGGTATCAGTGTGTTCGCACACTCATTCTGGAGCTGATAATGCAGTAGACAAGGTATTCTTGAGGAGAAAACAGTTGATACTCCCATAAACATCATTGGATCATGAATGAAGATAGGAAGTTTTTGTTGAGTTTAATCTTTTGGTGTATTGGTTTGGAATTCAATTTGGTCTTTGGAATGCATACTCTGGCGCCTGGTGAGAGCTTGATAGCTGCTACTTGGTATTTTCCATTGCCAATTGTATTCACATACACTGACAGGACTATGTCAGCATTATATGATGTAATAGCTAGTCCTTTAGCATTTTGTCTTTTATTAGTATTAGTAGCTGTTAGCTTCATGCAACTATTAGTCAGTTTTGGACATATTGTATGTTTTGAACCCTCTTTGGGATTTTATTTATATATTAGGCACTAGGCAGCCTGCCTAGTGGAATATTTGCTTAAAAAAAGGGAAACGGGAGCGGGGATATTCATGTAACAACAAAAATAATAAAATACACATTTATCAGAGAAGACTAATTCATACAAATCAAATTCATTATGGTAAGAGTCTAAAAATATCCCTAGCAGAGTCGCCATGCTGTCGCGCCCCTTTTTCTCGCGAAATCGGGTTTCGACATGTGATAACTCTTTTAAAGAGGTGTTAAAAGAGAGAGTCACCACCTAACGGGTTTAAGGTGCATTTGGGCACCTATTTGCAAATAAGTCTGGTTTAACTAATTTGCATCACCAAAGATTGGGTAAGGGCTCAAATTACCTCGAAGAGAAGGTGTTAGGCACTCTTCGAGGTCCAAAATAGTGGGTCCCGACCGAACTTGAATTATATGAATTAGTCAGATAAACAGAGAGAAAATAAGAAGTTTAGGCAGTTTAATATTAAAAAACTTTGAATAAATACAAATACTTGATTCAGAGATAAAATGGGGGGTCCTAAGTCTTTTAGCCTTAACTCCCTCGAGATGGGGTGTTACTCATATTATTCAGTGGGCACATACTATCATCTCCTGCTACCCGATTACTATCTTTAAGTTTGTTACCGAGAGCGCACTAATTGTTTCCAAATCATGCCTTATGCGTGCACTTTCCATCCCATGCCTATGGCCTAGGAGGCTTTGGACCTCTATTTTGGATGGTTCTAGACTTTACTCAGGTTGCTCAAAATGATAAATTTAAGAGACATTCACAACATGTAGGACTACACATAAGGGCAGTAAATGGCTCAAGTTAGCCTCCACATGTAGACAACAAATGCACGCCGACATGTTCGTAGTGAGGCAATAGACAATTCTAAAATTAAGGCGAAATAGAGTCTTTAGATCCTAAAGTCAGGGATTCTATCTGATTCTGAATTTTAAGTATGCAGGCAGTGTTTCTTCTTAGGTTAACTACTTAATACATCGCAAGCATTACAAATCCTACAGGCATGCTTTCTAATTTTGTTCGCGAAATAGGGTAGTGAAGTAGTTTGATAGTTCAAATTACCAGCGTTTGTTTCTATCAACATACTTTCTAGGCGAGCAACAGAGTCCTATAGGCAAGATATCTAAGAATTGGAAATTGAAGCTGGTTTTTATCCTTTCATTCCTATAAGGATGCTTTCTAGGCGAACAATAACAGTAATATCAGCTAATTTTGATTATATCCCCATTGATATCTACATGAATATTGTAAAGAGCAAATATTATGACTCAATGTAATCTTATAGGCATGATATATAACATGAAGAAATTTGAACGAATAATTACCGTGTTGCAGTATAGCAGACAGGTAATAATGTGAAAGTAGAACATGTGCACATGTGAGATTATTTATGTCCTGTAGGCATGTTATCTAACGAAACACATAGAAACAGAGCATGTTGAGCAAATTAAATACTCAGATCCTATAGGCAGGATTTCTACCCTTTCATGCAAGCTTTAGAATAGACCCATTTTACCAATTTTTAACAATACTCCAATTGTTATTACAGAATTATTACAGGACCAATAATGAATGATTATATAATGGTATAAATAACTACAGTGGGCCTAAGATAGGACCCAAGGTACCCAGCCCATCCAGGCCTTCAATTTCATCTCCACACAGATTTCAACATAGCTCAGAAACCACATGAGAACTTGGATTATCCTTAACGCCATAGTGATCAAAAGATCCAGGAGATAATCATTTACACAAGCTAATTGTCCTATTCAGTAGCAATAGAGAGGGACATAATTGAGTAATAAGGAAAGGTGGCCAAAGAACCTTAGGCTCTAGTATGTCAGAGTTTACAAGGGCCTCAAAGTAGACCCCGAGCAGTGCTAACACTAGGGAAGTTAATAGGGAAGCTTTTAGGGAGCCTTGGCTTTCAGCTGGCCAAGAATAAGAGACTCATAATAGGGAAACAACCAATGAAAATAGTAGTAAAGTAATAAAGTTTGGAAAAGTGCATTTGCAAACAATACAAAGTGGTCACATAATGAACATGTCAACATAGAGAGTGCATGAATTCAAGAGAACAAGCTAATGCTGCAAGTTTCCACTTAACATATTATGGCAGGGTTACATATTAATAAGAAGCTAGGAGCCTGAAGCTTATGGGGATACAAAGTTAATAGGCAAGGAGCATTAGGATCGTAAGACAATCAATCATTACTAATGCAACAAGTTCAAAACCTAAATGATCAAATTATACTAAATAGAGGGCTTAAACAACACAACCTATACCGGCAAGGCAGATAGAATCACATATTACAGGGGAAGACAAGTCAGGAAAGATTAATCTAAGATAATTAGCTATTAAGGGTATAGAATTGGTAGGGTAAGAACATACTAGGTGACAAACATAGTCATAGGAGTAAATTACAACTAGAGTGAAGGTTTTAACAGATTAGGGCGTACAAATGACATAAATTAATTACTATAGAAATTCATAATCAGGCAGGAAACAAGATTAGGCCATACAACCAATGCAAACACTCAAATTTTCAATACATTAAGTCTAACATGCTTTAAACAGTCTAAATTGCCTAAGTTAAATACAAATACATTTTTAGGACCAACAGTTTAGGTGTGAGACAATGTTGGAGAAGTTCATGCAATAGGCAGAATTATGCATGAAGGAAGTCGAGGAATTACATCAAGTCATGCAATTTTAGAGAACATAGGTATGCTCATTAGAATATAATGGAATAAATATTGGGAAGGTTGAGAACTAACCAGTTATTGCTCAACAAACAATAAAAGAACAACAATATTACCCAGAATCCCATATGCGTCAAGTTCCCAAGGATTTCAAAAAATCCAGGGCAGTGCTCACACCCAAAGAAGTTCAGAAAGTAGGAAATTCGGTGGCCTTGGCTTTTAGCTGGCCAAGAGCCAAATAGAACAAGAGAATAAATGAACACAGAGTAAAAGCCTTAGTCTTTTAGTGGGAAATTTAGTGATTGAACTAACTAGTAAACATAGTAAATTAAGCAACAAACAAGGAAAATAAATATACCAGTCGATCTGAAAATCAATTTAAGAGATCTGTAAACCCTAGTTTTTAGGAAAAGTAAAAATCAATAGAATATAAACAAATAATCAGACTCACAGTAGCATAGGACTAATATAGACAGAATAATACTCAAAATCAGGGAATCTGAACCAATTTTGGCTTGATTTCGGAAGATATTTTCTTGCCATGTTTAGGCAAGCACTTAGGTAATACCATAGGAGAACACCCAGTACCATAAGTGGGTCGGATATGACAAGAAATAACAATAGAATCCCATATTCAGTGGGATTAGCAGAAGGTTTTTTTTGGGGGGGGGGGGGCATTAGGGTTTGGTTGAAGAAGAGAGGAGTGACAGAGAGAATATCAATGACGGTCTCTATGAAATGGGGTAAGGTTTCTGGGTTAGGTTAATTAAAAAGGAGGGAAGGGACGATGGCCGTTGACCTTGAGAGATCAACGACTGAGATAAAAATTAGATGGGGCGGGTCGTTTAAAAGCGGGTCGCGATCGGGTGTTAATCATAGGTCGTTTTGCTTTGGGCTGGGGTAATTGGGCTAGGTATTTGAGTGTTTGGGCCATTCATTTGGTCCGAAATTGATTTAAAAATTGGGTTGTTATTTAAATACCAAAAATTAATCAAAACAATTTATAAAAAAATGCTTGATAAATAAATAAAAATATTATTTATGCACTAAAATGATTGACAATAATAACTCAACATTATAAAAATACAAAAAAAAAAAAATACTATTTTGGCTTAAATAATATAATTATACATGAATGTAGGCTATTATTGCAAAAATGTGCAATTAGCCTAAAAATACAAATGCAATTATAAACAAAATGAAGTAAGATATTATAAAATATACATGTTGGTGTAAATAATAAGTTTGAATGATTAAGTCATCCCAAAATAATTTAAAGAATAATTACTAGATAGTTATATAATAAAATGTAGAAGGAAATTAGTTTAGAGCCTTTACAAATTTTGGAAAATTATGAAAAATTTGTATAGATTTATAAACTAAATGATGATGCAAATACACTATTTTGAAAGTATATATATATATATATATATATATATATATATATATATATATATATATATATATATATATATATATATATATATATATACATTTTAAAAATACGAAGAAAAAATTGGGTATCTACAAATAGACAAACTTCTTACTATATTAATATGAACTAAAACTCAATTACAGATTCGGATAAAAATTCAACACTCAAACTACTGAATTAAAATGAGAAATGCTGGAATATAGAAGTAACTAAGGATTAGAGATAAGAATGGGAGATGAGAAGGTTTGACTCAGAGAAATGGGTTGAGAGTAACACACATTTTTTCTTCAACAATACGCATACCCCCAAAATAACCAACCAGTCCCTTTGTTAGTAGAAGCGCCTTTGCATCAAATACTCAATCTGGATCCCAAATTAACTTGGCCCTATTACTTGTTCTCGGTCCAAAAGCTCTTCTCAGCCCAATAGTTACTTGGGTGACATTGGGTTATGGTTGGTTCATAACAGATAACCAATTCTCTATACAGTTTGGTGGACCCCTAGTTTCTATCATGAACCATATTATTCAGTTAGAAAATGAATAACTAATGTGTTTAACTTTTATATTTGTAAAGACTCATATTGGATGTTCCTCAAGTTTGGGAGACTATGAATTCTCCCTAAAGTGATCTTATTCAATAAACCATGAATAATATCGGTATCTATATTATCCGCCGATTAATCCATTTGTTATCCGCATTACATATAATTCGGATAGAATAATTTATCCGTTTTGAATTACTCGTATCTGACCTGACCCGCTGTTTGCCACCCCTTCTCGCGCCTCGTGGTAATTTAGCTGATCATTTTGAACTCTGAATCTTCTTTCTTGTTCTTTTCAACTATCAAATTGTTATCTGAATTTAGTTTTAACTTTTGGGGATGATTCTCTTTTATGTTACGATTATTCTAGTACTTGTTGAAATATTTGCATTAGCTTAATTTAAGAAATCCATCTGCTATACAGCTTCGTTGAATTGAATGCGCTTCACTTAAATAAAGAAAATTGGCAATGGAGAATTGAATAACTATTGCTTATCTATCTATCTATATCTATATCTATCTATTTATATCTATATCTATACCAATATCTATCTATATCTATATTATTATAAAAGCATGAATACAATGTTGGATAACTAAAATATCCTAATAATATTAAATATAATAACTTATAATGAAGGACATAACCGAAATACTACACGCTAACCATATAATCCTATTAGTTTTAGGACATACCTCTTAAACCCTACACATAAATAATACATGTTAGCCATATAATTTTATTACTTTTAAAAATACTATTAGTATTAATTTTCAGACATGTCTTGTCTTCATATTACACATTAGCCTGTCACGATCCAAAATACACTAGTCGTGATGGCATTCAACCCAACCAGCTGCCAACTAATAACTATCCAATTTCAATAATAATTAATAAGACAATTAAGCAAAAAAGATTATCTGAATCTTATACATTTTCCAAGGACTGGTAGTACAAATCATGAACTTCTAAGAATAGAATTTGCAAAGCTGGTATGAAAAAAAGACACTGTTTGAAAAGTACATAAGCGAAGTTTTATGAATCTAAGGCTACCATAAACAAGAGGCAGTTACAACTGGAAAGCAGGTACGTCTTCAAGTCCAGCTCCTGTCGAACACAGCAACATCATCAATCAACATCTGCACGTAAGGTGCAGAAGTGTAGTATGAGTACAACCGACCTCATGTACTCAATAATTAACAAACCTAACATTAGGTTGAAAGTAGTGACGAAATGGAACAAAGGTCGGATCCAACACCAATTGTCAACAACAGTTCATAAAAACATAAAGCAAGTAATAAAAGAAGTAATTCTGAGTTAAAATGCTCAGCTTATTCATAGCTCTCGAAAATAGTTTCGCTTATCAGTGAAAATCCAAAACCTTAACCGAAATCTTCGAAAATGTGAGTAAGTTTGAAAACTGTAATTTTACCCAAAAACCTTTTAACAATACGTAAGATGTTTCATTTTCAGATAGCATGAGGAAAATACATCTCTATGCCTGCATGTCGATATACAGGTAAAATCATGAATGTTACCTAAAATCAGGTAGCAAAAGGAAATGCATATCTATACATGTATCTCAAGTACGTATGTAAAATGCAGTCATCTCAGCAATGAACTCATGTACTCACACTCTCAAAGTACTCAATCCCTCTGTCTCATACTTTTCACTCATCATGCTTAATCACTCGGCACACTCAGTCACTCAGTACTGGTTAGGGCAGATCTAGCCCAATCATAATAACTGCTAGCAACTGCACTCACTAGACTGTACAGACTTCGGAGAGGTTCTTACAACCCAATTGCTATAATCCGCACGGAAAACTCATGTGCAGTGCGGACAACTCACGTGCCAAAATATCAATATATGGATTCGCACGGACAACTCACGTGCTATAGCATCAATATCTGGATCCGCACGGACAACTCACATGCTATAGTAACAATACCTTCACAATTAGGCCCTCGACCTCACCCAGTCATCCATCTCTACAGTCTCTCTCTCACTGACTCACAATGTCATGAAACTATCCCAAAAATGATGATATGATGTATTAATAAATAACAACAGAGACTGAGATATGATATGTAATAAATAAATATGACTGAGTACAAAATTTCAATAAAATCAATTAGTCAATAGCAAGAAACGACCACTATGCGTCCTAACAGTACCAACATATAGCCTAAACATGATCTCTAGCATGATTAACAGCTCAATTACTTTAGTACGTAGAGATTTCATGGTTTCAGATAAGATCAGGTAATTACACATTACCACGGGAATAACGAATTCACAACTTAAATGGTGCACGCCCACACACCTATCACCCATCATGTATGTCACCTCAACACTAATCACATAATACGTAATTCGGGGTTTCATACCCTCAGCACTAAGTTTAAAAGTGTTACTTACCTCTAACAAGCCAATTCCAACACCGAGGAAGCCAAGCGATGCTCCAAAAATACCATCTTGCACGTACCGATCTCCGAATGGTTCAAACTAGCCAAAAGCAACTCAAATACATCAAATAATGCCAAAGGAAACAAACCCAATCGATAAAAGTCAAATCTTTAATCAAAGCCCAAAAAATGTCCAAAAAGTCCAACCCGGGCCCGCACCTCAGAACCCAATAAAACTCACAAAATCTGACAATCCATTCAATTACGAGTCCAACCATACTAGTTTCACTCAAATCCGACTCCAAATCGATGTTCAAAACTCAAAAATTCACTTTATGAAATTTTAGGCTAAAACCCCTAATTTCATCTTTAAAAATCACAATCCAATTACCAAAAACGAAATATATTCACGAAATATAACCAAAACCGAGTAGAGAACACTTACCCAATTCATATGGTGAAAATTGCTTCAAGAATCGCCTCAATCCGAGCTCCATAGCTCCAAAAATTTAAAAATGGCCAAAACCCTCGAAATAGAGTACTTTATAATTTGCCCAGGCATTTCTCTTATGTAAACGCAGAAAATTCATCGCATTCATGATGAACAAAATAAATTTGCCTCCAAATACTCCATGTGTTTGCGGCATAGCCCTCGCAAACGGGATTCACAACAGATCCACCTTACGCGATCGCGTAAGCTACTTCAAGAACGTGAAGGCTTACTCCCCAGTCCCAGATTCTCATCTCTACCCTACGCAAATGCAGTCATAAGGGTGCGAGCGCGATGCCTAGACCTCACAAAGGTTCGCAAACGCAATGCCACTGGCGCGAAAGCGATGAAGGGAAAAGGCTAACTCCTCTGATATACTATGCAATCGCGTGCCAATCTTCGCGATCGCGAAGAAGGTTTGAAACACCAACAAATAGCAGCTACCAACAGTTAGCAGCTACCTTCAGGACCCCGTCTAAGTATACCAACGAGTCCCATAACATAACACAGACTTACTCGAGGCCTCAAAACACACATAACAACATCGAAACGACAAATCGCACCTAAATTCAAATTTGACTAACTTTGAATTTTTCAACTTCAATAACTCGTGTCGAAACATAGCAAATAAACCGGGAATGAACCCAAATTTTGCACACAAGTCCCAAATAACAAAACAAAGCTATTTCAATACCTGGAATCACAATTCGAATCTGATATCAAAAGGTCCACTCCCGGTCAAACTTCCTAAAAATCCAACTTCGGCCATTTCAAGCCAAATTAAACTACGGACCTCCAAATAACAATTCAGATGCGCTCCTAAGTCCAAAGTCACCCAATGAAGCTAACAGAACCATAAAAATTCCAATCTGAGGTCAAATACTAATAAGTCAAACTTGGTCAATTTTTCCAATTTAAAGCTTCCTCGTTGAGAATCATGCTTCCAAATAAATTCCATATAACCTAAAAACCAAAACCAACGATTCACATAAGTCATAATACATCATACAGAGTTACTCATACCCTCAAACCACCAAGCAAAGTGTATATGCTCAAAACGACTAGTCGGGTCGTTACATCCTCCCCCACATAAACATACGTTCATCCTCGAATGTGCCCAGAGTTGTTCTTAAGCTGCCAAACCGCCGTGTAACCTTACTACGCACATATCTGGGGGTGATCCCACATAAACATATCCCATATAGGTTTGATAACACAACATAACTGAAATTTCTTAATTCAACCTAGCCCATAAAACTTAAAACCAAATTTCCAGCATCTAGAATTTCCTACAAGATCCGAACCTTGCAATTTACATACCGTATAAGTATAAACAAGCTGTATCGAGCCGTAACCATAATCCAAGATGAAATCACATGATATAACGTATAACTCAAATACTCATAGCAATAATTTCTAATCACAGTAGCTGCTCAAAACAACCCAATACTTGTAATAAACCTCATATCAAACAAAGCCTCATTCTAAAGCCTTTGTACACTGCCGATGATGAAAAAAACATGTGGAACTCATAACCATTCATCAGATCAATAAGTCATGGAGCTCCCTCTCCTTCGACATGAACTATAGAAAATTTAAGCCGACTTTCGATATTATCCTTCCAAACATGCTGTAATCAAATCCAAGAGTATCCATTCTAGGTCCAATGACCTCATCTCATCCGACACGACCACTCTAGTGACATGTCACATCAATACAATCTAAATCCATAACCAGTGCAATCTGTGCAACAATAAGCGACATTCCAATATACTCAAACATGGAAAATAACTCAAATGAGAGAACTATCCCGCAAGATTAACAAGTACCGCCACGATGAAATGCTGAAAATCCATCACACACCGTAGAACCATCACACAACTCTAACACAAAGGTTCATAACTCAACATCACTCCGCTGAAATGCGTGACACCATCCAAACGCTGGTCCATATTATATACCTCGAGCCACCCTGTCAAAATCAATAAGCACGCGAAATTCGAAATCAAGTACCCAAAGTTCATTACCATAACCACGGAGAAGCAAATGACACAATGACACACAAAACCCGAAAGAACATAACCAATATGCAATCAATTATGCAATACCCAAATACTCATCTCGTTCAAATTCCGCTATAAGGCCCCAATAGAACCGCACCATGTGTGCATATAACCAACTAATCACAACTCCTCGTAGCATAGAAGAATAACTCACAAATCATTTTAGAACATAAATAAGCTCAAAAACAACCGGATGGCACATTCCTCAACAACAACAATATGGAGCCAACCAATCCGACTCAGCATAGAATACACATCCTAATTAGGCATACCAATGGACCCCCAAATCAACTATGGTCACCCAAAAATAGATAAACAACCCTCCAAAAGTCCACAATGACTGAATCATAACACATACTATCATCTGGCTAGCCTCGGCCACAACTTTACAGTTCTCAACCATGAAACAATCTACTCCTGGGAACTCCCACTCTCTAAATCCATAGAACACACGAATCACCATATCTGATCCTAACACCACCACCCGAATTTCTAACATATCTCTCATTCACGATCATTCCATGAGGAATACTTCTATAATTCTTCCGTGCCACATACCGATATCTAAAAATCGGAATTCGATCAACCAGTAAAGTGTCGCAATACCAATGAAGTATCCATAAATCAAAACACAGTGCCTTCTGAAATGTACACTCTCCTCAAGCAATACCAAATAGTTGTAACATTCATTTAAACATCGGAAACTATCCATGCTGACTAAGAATTCATGACTTTCCTTCACAACTGAACTGTGGCCTTGCACATGCAAATCTCCATCCCACACAACACACTACATCTACGATGTTATCCTATGAAAAGTACGAGAACCTCATAATCCACCTCGAGTCGCAAGCAACTACATACTCAATTAGCTAGGAATCCTTCCATTTAATCTCATCCAGGAGAAAATCACAATATGCCACATGTTCCACTCACCAGTAGGAAATATACACTTCGAACCTTTGTAAAAACCATTGAGAACTCTTTGGATTCTATTTGCATATAACCAAGTTATCAGAACCGAATCCCTCTAACTTAACCATGCCACGCAGGTCACCAAGACTCAATAGCATTACCACGAAACACCTATAGAGGCTTGCCACATCATAAGTACCCAAAAAACCAATCATATCCATTACCATGCTGATCTAACTTATTACCAAGTTGTCCAAATTCTCCGAGTTCCTTTCGATTAACCCTCAAGTTAACACTTCCCCTTGCCAGAACACCACGATCCTTACCCAGAACTCACTAAAAGAAGTTCTAACATAAAACCACATGCCCTAAAGCCGATAAGCCGTTGTATTCTCTCTTAAGAACCCCAAAAGTACCACAACCCCACTCTGAAAAGGCCTTATGTGAATCTTAAACAACTTTACCTCACCTCTTTGATATTGAAGTGTATAATCCACAATGATATAGAAATACCGTGATTCTCGACATCATCCAATAAAAATCTTAGTTTCTAGATATATACAAATCCTGAAAATTCCCAATTTCTAAATATAAATTTGAATCCATTAGAACCATTCTTGAGAGTCTTCCACTCTACTCAAATCTCAATTACACCGATCAAACAAACCAAACGACCTTTTCCCCATTAGTACAACAACACCCAAGGAAGTAATCCACACTCCTAAGCAACCGAGGAAATTCCTACTCTATGCACGCTATATCCTTCACGAATAACCACTCAATTATTTCATGATTTTCATATACCCATAGAGTGTAATACAACCTGTATCCAAAAATTCATTTACTTGAGTCATCCTCGATCTCAACCTGTATCCAGAAATTCCCCATTAGCACAAAAACACCCAAGGAAGTAATCCACACTCCTAACCAACCAAGCAAATTCCTAGTCCATGCCCGCTACGTCCTTCACGAATAAACACTCAATTATTTCATGAGTTTCAACCTGTATCCAGAAGTTCCATTACTTGAGTCATCCTCGATCTCAACCTCTGCAAGTCATAACTGATTCACAAGTAAACCTCGAATCAAAACCAATACAACACATAACCGTGCAATCAACTCATCAATAGCATATTCTCCCACTTGGCTCAAAGCCAAGGATTAAAGCATATGATAACTTACAATAACCACACCCCATACTGCAATAATACTGCAGTGAAATTCAATTAAAGCCTTCATAAGCTCATGTAACACAAACCATCTAATACCTCAGATCATTTGCAAATCTTGCATTCACCCTAGTAATAGTTAAGCCAATTCCCATAAGCGATCCAAACTCAAATTGCAACACACATAATTCACTGGTAAAAGAGAACTCTCTACAAAATAACATAGGGATCACACAACCTCAGGACCTCCGTTGGAGATAACCCACTTGATTTGCCTCAAACTGACATCTCTCTGTACCCTTCCACAGTTACAACTACTATGCAATCACTTAACCTTCATGATTATGAACTCATCAACAAGATATGAGAATCTAATTCGTTCCCCAATTGAACAACATGAAAGATCCTCCAATACACTCATAACTCGAGACTATACGTCATATCAAGATAGAAATCGAGCACCCAATAGTCCTTTTTACATCACAAGCGAACTCTTCTTGTCACATTCAAAAAATCTAAACACTTCCCGTAGTCATATTATATTCGTTCTATAGCTATCCAACCCCTTATCGAGCTATAAATTCCACAAATAGGGACACTATCAGACTTATATGTCAAAAAGCATGTGCTCACATAATCAAAATCTTTGTGCTTAGGCTACAGTCAAAACCCGACCTCAAGTCCTCTAGACTGGCTTGCCATCGGCACACCGAAATCACATCTCACACCTTATCCATGGAATCACAAGCCGGCGATGCACATCTGATATCGAGCGCTCACATGCGCATAAGAATGCGTGGAAGGAATTCAAAGAGTTATGCTTCGAACTGAATCAATGCTGCTGGATTAGGAAAGAAAGATAGGAAGTACATCCTAAATGCCCTATAGCCTCTCGAAGATAGGTATGGACGTTATCATACCGATCCGCAAGAGTCTACTAGACACTTGCTCATGACTTGTAGAACCTATGAACCTAGAGCTTTGATACCAATCTGTCATGACCCAAAATCCACTAATCATAATGGCACCTAACCCAACCCTCTAGGTAAGCCAACTATTAACTTTTAAATTCCAATAATAATTAACAAGACAATTAAGAAATTATCTGAATCTTATACAATTCTCAAAGATTGGTAATAAAAATCATGAGCTTCTAAAAATAGAATTTACAAAGCTGGTACAAAATAAATACATCATTTGTTCGAAAAGTACATAAGCATAGTTCTATGAATCTAAGGCTACCATGAACAAGAGGTAGCTACAATCGGAATGCAGGTACGTCTTCAAGTCCAGCTCCCATCGAACACAACAACATCATCAGTCAACATTCACACGCAAGGTGCATAAGTGTTGTATGAGTACAACTGACCCCATGTACTCAATAAGTAACAAACCTAGCCTTAGGTTGAAAGTATTGACGAGCTGGAACAAAGGTCGGGTCCAACACCAATAGCCAACAATAATTCATAACAACGTAAAACAAGTAATAAAAGAAGTAACTCTGAGTTAAAATACTCAGCTTATTCATAGTTCCCGAAACTAGTTTCATTTTTCAAGTATATCAGTGAAAACCCAAATCCTTTACCGAAGTCGTCGAAAATGTAAGTAAGTTTGAAAATTGTAATTTTTCCCAAAAACCTTTCAACAATACATAAGATGTTTCATTTTTAGATAGCATGAGAAAAATACATCTCTATGCCTACATGTCGATATACAGGTGAAATCATGAATGTCACCCAAAACAAGGTAGTAGAAGGAAATGCATCTTTATGCATGTATCTCAAGTACGCATGTAAAATGCAGTCATATCAGTGATGAACTCATGTACTCACACACTTAGAGTACTCAATCTCACTATCTCATAATTTCCACTCATCACGCTCAACTACTCGCCACACTCAGTCACTCAGTACTGATCAGGGCAGATCTAGCTCAAACATAATAACTGCTAGCAACTGTGCTTATTGCGGGTGTACAGACAATGGAGGGGCTCCTACAATCCAAGAACTATAATTTGTATGGACAACCCACATCAATATGTCGATATCTGGATCTGCACAGTCAATTCACGTGCTGCACGGATAACTCACATGCTATAGTATCAATATCTGGATTCGCACAGACAACTCACGTGCTATAGTAACAATACCTTCACAATCGGGCCCTCGGCCTCACTCAGTCATAAATCTCTTCAGTCTCTCTCTTATGGGCTCACAATGTCATGACACTAGCCCGAAAAATGATGATACGATGTATCAATAAATAACAACAGAGACTGAGATATGATATGTAATGAATAATTATGATTGAGTACAAAATTTTAATGAAATCAATAAATCAATAGAAAGAAATGACTACTGTAATCCCAACAGTACCATCATATAGCCTAAACATGATCTATAACATTATTGATAGCTCAATTACTTTAGTACGTAGAGATTTCATGGTTGCAGATAAGATCAAGTTACTACACAGTACCACGGGAGTAACAGAGTCACAACTTACACGGTGCATGCCCACACGCCCGTCATCTAGTATGTACGTCACCTCAACACTAATCACATAATACGTAATTCAGGGTTTCATACCCTCAACACCAAATTTAGAAGTGTTACTTACCTCGAACAAGATAATTCCAATACCGAGCATGACAAGCGATGCTCCAAAAATGCCATCCATGCGTACCGACGTCTGAACAACTCAAGCTGGCCAAAAGCAACTCAAATACATCAAATAATTCCAAAGGAAACAAACCCAATCGATAAAAGTTGAATCTTTAATCAATGCCCAAAAATTGCCCAAAAGGTCCAAGCAAGGCCCGCACCTCGGAGCCCAAAAAAACTCATAAAATATATCCAAAACCGAGTAGTACTTACCCCAATTCATATGGTGAAAATTGCTTCAAGAATCGCCTCAATCCGTGCTATATAGCTCCAAAAATGTAAAAATATCCAAAACTGTCACGACCCAGATTTCTCACCCTCGGGATTCGTGGTGGCGCCTACTAATGAAAGCTAGTCAAGCCAACTTTTTGAACAAATTATACTTTACAATTATAAAACAATAACTTCTAAACAACGAAATTTTAAGCAAGCAGAAAAATCCATAAAACCATTTGAATATACATCCAAAACAACATCTTAAACAAAATCTACCCAGAACTGGTGTCACGCTTCATAGACGGTCTAAGGGTACTACAAACAAAACCTGAAAGATAAATAATACACTGTTTCTGAAATATGTAAATGAAACAGGATGAAGGGATAGAGAAAGACGCCAGGGCCTGCGGACGCTTGCAGAACTACCTCAGAATCTCCGACTAGACTGAAGGCAGCCACCCAAGCTAAGGTCCTAATGCTGCTGCTCCAGGATCTACACATAGTGCAAAGTGTAGTATCAACATAATCGACCCCATGTGCTGGTAAGTGCCTAGCATAACCCCGGTGAAGTAGTGACGAGGCTAGGACCAGACTATCAAATAAACTTGTGCAGTTTTATCATATACATCGGAAAATAAAACATAAATATATAATTAAGGATGGGAAGGGGATATGCTGCGGGGGAATATCATTTACCAACAGTAACTCAGAAGAGAAGCATAAAGAACAATCTAAAATTTGCGGCAGTAAGAATAAGGAAATTGTAATCAATCAATAACCACTTTTATCATTTATTGTTGCGGCGTGCAACCCGATCCAAATCACAAAAATATTGTTGCGGCATGCAACCCGATCCATATCATTTATCATTATTGTGGCGTGCAACCCGATCCAATTATAATGTTGTTGCGGCATGCAACCCGGTCCAAATATAATATTGTTGCGGTGGGCAACCCGATCCCAACATACAGTTCAACACCAATCACAAGAAAAGAGTTCCGGCAAGGGAACAATAAGAAAACAACACTATCCTAGCAAGGGAATCGATAATATAAGTAAATACGTCCCGACAAGGGAGTCAGCTATAGCCAAACTTGTTCCAACATTTAACTTCACAAGAGAAACCTCATCTAGTACCAATACTCAACCATAAGAACCTTCCACAAGAATAATCTTAATTCTTTCCCAACACAGAAAAATCAACAACTTAGGCATTCATAGTACTTATTAAGAACACAACGATTTCAATTTAAGGCTCATGGGCATGCTTGACACCAATGTATAGATACTCGTCACCATGCTTATACGTCGTACTCCACAAATAACACATAGAAAATAGGACACGACTCCTTATCCCTCAAGCTAAGGTTAGACCAAACACTTACCTCGAACTTCCACGGCCAACTCAAGCCTCAAACACCGCTTTTCCTTTAGAATTCGCCTCCAAATAACTCGTATCTAGCCCAAATCGATTTCACAACATCATTAAATGCTAAAGAATTCATACCCAATGCTTAATTATAGGTTTTCTATCATTTTCCCCAAAAAGTCAAAAATTGACCTCGGGCCCGCTTGGTGAAACTCGAGGTTCAGACCAAAACCCAACCACCCATTCATCCCTGAGCCCAAATGTGCAATTAATTTCGTAATCCGACTTCAAAATGAGGTCTACATCCCAATTTATCAAAAAGCCCTAACTCTACCCAAATTCCTAATTTCTACCATAAAACCCTAGATTTTAAGATGAAAATCGATGAAATGTAATGGTAAAACGAAAGAGAAAGGTTTAGAATAATACACCAGTGTTTTGGGGAAGAAATTGTTCTTTCAAAATCGCCTCAATGCTCCCAAATTTTGAAAGTATGAAGTAAATGGGTTCTACCCGTTTTTGCTTCTGTTTTAAAATCACTGGGCAGACCTTCATTGCGTTTGCGATGGGCCTGTCGCGTTCGCGAAGGGTCAGGCCAATCAACCTTCGTGTACGCGTATAGTGGCTCACGTTCGTGGAGCTTTGACTCTTCGAGCCCTTGTGTTCGCGGGCCAGTAGACGCGTTCGCATAGAACAAAATCCCCTTTCCCCTGCCCAGGCCCAAAGACCTTCGCGTTCACGATAGCAGGTCCTCGTTCGCGAAGGTTAGCACCCCCAAAGCTTCACGTTCGCGACGTGTTTCTCGCGTTACCGTATAAGGAAAATTCCTTCAGCCTGACATACCCTCCGCGTTCGCGAGAGTCCTTCCGCGAACGCGAAGAACAAAGTTCCAGAACACCAGAAACTGAAAACCTGCAACTTTTTCTAAGTTTAAAACCTTCTGAAACCTATCCGAAACTCACCTGAGCCCTCAGGGCTCCCAACTGAACATGTATACTAACTCAATAACATCATATGAACTTATCTGTGTGATCAAATCTCCAAAATAACATCTTTAACAATGAATTTAGCATAGAAATCTAAGAAAAACCTCAAAACTTTCAAAGTATCAATTTTTACAACTACGGGTCCGAATCACATCAAACGACTTCTGTTTCATACCAAATTTCACTGGCTTGACTTAAACCACTTATAAGACCTGTACCGGGCTCCGGAACCAAAATACAGGCCCGACACCAACAACTTCCAAACATTTTTCATTTCTAAAAACTTACATATTTTCCAGAAAATAATTTTCTTTAAAAATTCATTTCTCGGGCTTGGGACCTCGGAATTCGATTCCGGGCATACGCCCAAGTCCAATATTTTCCTACGGACCCTCCGGGATTGTCAAATCACGGGTCCGGGTCTGTTTGTCCAAAATGTTGACCAAAGTCAACTTAAATTCATTTTAAAAGGCAAAATTCATCATTTTTTTTTACAGATTTTCACATAATGGCTTTTTGGCTACGTACCTAAACTGTGCGCGCAAATCGAGGTGAGAAAAAGGGAGGATTCTAAGGCGTCGGGATGCAAACCTTACTCATAAATCAAGTGATAACCTTTTGGGTCATCACATCCTCCACCTCTAAAACAACTTTTCGTCCTCGAACGGACATAAGAAGAAAGTACCTGAGTTGGGGAAAAGATGGGGATAACGGCTCCACATATTGGACTCGGACTCCCAGGTCGATGCCTCAGTAGGCTGACCTCTCCACTAAACACGAACAGAAGGAAAACTATTCGATCTCAACTGACGAACCTACCGGTCTAGAATAGTTACTGGCTCCTCCTCATAGGACAACTCTTTGTCCAACTGGACAGTGCTGAAATCTAACATGTGGTATGGATCGTCGTGATACTTCCAAAGCATGGACACATGAAACACTAGATGCACGACTGATAATCTCAGCGGCAACGCAAGTCTATAAGCCACCTCTCCCACTCGATCAAGAATGTCAAACGGGCCAATGAACTTAGGGCTAAACTTTCCCTTTTTTCCAAATCTCATCACGCCTTTCATAGGTGACACCTGAAGCAATACCCGCTCACCGACCATGAATGCCAAATCTCGAACCTTATGGTCGGCATAACTCTTTTGCCTCGACTGAGCTATAGAGAGCCTATCCTGAATAATCCTGACCTTGTCCAAGGCATCCTGAACTAGATCTGTACCCAACAACCAAGCCTCTCCCGGCTTAAACCATCCAACCGGCGACCGACATCGCCTACCATACAAAGCCTCAAAAGGAGCCATCTGGATACTCGACTGGTAGCTATTGTTGTAGGAAAACTCTACTAGAGACAAAAGCTGATCCCACAAGCCTCCAAAGTCAATGACACAAGCTCGGAGCATATCCTCCAAAATTTGAATGGTTTGCTCGGACTGCCCGTCTATCTGAGGATGAAACGTTGTGCTCAACTCAACCCGTGTGCCCAACTCTTGCTGAACTGCTCTCCAGAAATATGAGGTAAACTATGTACCTCGATCCAAAATGATAGACACGTGCACACCATGAAGACGAACAATCTCTCGAATATAGATCTCAGTTAACCTCTCGGAAGAATAGAGACTGCCACAGGAATGAAATGTGTTGACTTGGTCAGCCTATTAACAATAACCCACACTGTATCGAACTTCCTTTGAGTCCATGGGAGTCCAACAACGAAGTCTATAGTGATACGCTCCCACTTCCACTCAGGAATCTCAATCTTCAGGAACAAATCACCGAGCCTCTAATGCTCGTACTTAACCTGCTGACAGTTCAAACACCGAGCCACACATGCAACAATGTCCTTCTTCATTCTCCTCCACCAATAATGATGCCACAAATCCTGATACATCTTAGCGGCGCCCGGATGAATAGAGTACCGGGAACTATGGGCCTCCTCTAAAATCAATTCTCGGAATCTATCCATATTAGGCACATAAACTCAACCCTGCAATCTCAAAACTCCATCATCTCCTAAGGTAACCTGATTGGCACCTCTGTGTTGCACCGTGTCTCTTAGGACACATAAATGAGGATCATCATACTGCCAATCTCGGATACTCTCCATTAAAGAAGAACGAGCGACTGTGCAAGCTAACACACGGTTGGGCTCAGAAACATCCAACCTCACGAACTGATTGGCCAAAGCTTGAACATCCAAAGCAAGCAGTCTCTCACCGATCGGAATATAAGCAAGACTGCTCATACTGGCTGACTTCCTACACAAAGCATTGGCCACCACATTGGTCTTTCCCGAATGATATAAGATTGTGATATCATAGTCCTTTAATAGCTCCAACCACCTTCTCTGCCTCAAATTTAGCTCCTTCTGCTTGAACAAATACTGCAGACTCTTGTGATCTATGAACACCTCACATGCCAAACCATACAGATAATGCCTCCAAATCTTCAACGCATGAACGATGGCTGCTAACTCCAAATCATGACCCGGATAGTTCTTCTCATGAATCTTCAACTGCGGCGAAACATAGGCAATGACCTTGCCATCCTGCATCAACACTGCACTATGTCCAATACAAGATACATCATAATAAACTGTATATGGCCCTGAACCTGTGGGTAAAGCCAACACTGGTGTCGTAGTCAAAGCCGTATTGAGCTTCTGAAAGCTCATCTCACAGTTATCCGACCATCTGAACTGGGCACCCTTCTGGGTCAACCTGGTCATCGGGGCTGCGATAGACGAAAACCCCTCCAAAAACCGACGATAGTAGCTTGCCAAACCCAAGAAACTCCGGATCTCTGTAGCTGAGGCTGGTCTAGGCCAGTTCTTGACTGCCTCAATCTTCTTCAGATCTACCTGAATACCCTCTGCTAATACAATATGACCCAAGAATGCAACTGAACTCAACCAGAACTCACACTTCGAAAACTTGGCATACAACTGACTGTCCCTCAAAGTCTGAAGAACCACTCTAAGATGATACTCGTGCTCCTCCCGGTTGCGGGAATAGATAAAAATATCATCAATGAAGACTATCACGAACGAATCTAAGTAAGGACTGAACACTCGGTTCATCAAATCCATAAAAGCTGCTGGGGCATTAGTCAACTCGAATGACATCACTAAGAACTCATAATGACCGTACTGAGTGCGGAAAGCTGTCTTAGGGACATCGGATGCCCTAATCCTCAACTGATGGTAGCCAGATCTCAAGTCGATCTTCAAAAATACCTTGGCATCCTAAAGTTGATCAAACAAATCATCAATCCTTGGCAATGGATACTTATTCTTGATTGTAACTTTGTTCAACTGCGGGTAATTAATACACATTCTCATCGATCCGTCCTTCTTCTTAATAAACAACACCAACGCACCCTAAGGCGAGACACTAGGTTTCATGAAGCCTTTCTCAAGCAAGTCCTGCAACTACTCCTTCAATTCTTTCAACTCAGGCGGGGCCATACGATACGACGAAATAAAAATGGGCTGAGTGCCCGGAGCCAAATCAACGCAGAAGTCAATATCCCTGTTGGGTGGCATACCCCACAGGTCTGAAGAAAATACCTCAAGAAATTCACGAACAATAGGCACATAATCAATAAAAGGAACCTCAGCATTAGAATCACAAACATAGGCCAAATAGGCCAAACACCCCTTCTCGACCATACGCCGAGCCTTCATATATGAGATAACACTACGGGTAGAATGACCAGGAGTCTCTTTCTACTCTAACAAGGTAACCCGGAAAGGCAAAGTCACAGTCTTGGCATGACAGTCCAAGACAGCATGGTAAAGTGATAACCAGTCCATCCTCAATATGACATCAAAATTAACCATGTCCAGAAGTAACAAATCTACACGAGTCTCAAGACCCCCAATCACAACTATACACGAACGATGAACTCGATATACCACAATAAAATCACCCATCGGTGTATACACATATATAGGAGCACTCAAAGAATCACTAGGCATGACCAGATACGGTGCAAAATAAGATGACAGATAGGAGTATGTAGATCCTGGATCAAATAAAATTAAAGCATCTCTGCTACAAACTAGAACAATCCCTGTGATAACTGCATCGGAAGCCTCAGCCTTAGGCTTGGCTGGTAGGGCATAACATCAGGGTTGGGCCCCACCACCCTGAACTACATCTTTAGGATGGCCTACTGCTAGATGTCCTCCACCTCTAGCGGACTGACCTCCACCTCTAATACCTCTACCTCCACCTTTAGAACCTCTACCTCCACCTCTAGCTGGCTGAGCGGGTTGCAGAACACCTGGTGCCTGAACCATAGCATGGGAACCCTGCTGCTGCAATTGAGTACCCACCAACCTCGGACAAGACCTCCGGATCTGACCATACTCACCACACTCAAAACATCCACCTGACAGTTGCGACTGAGGAAACTGAGACTGACCCTGGTGACCTGAATGACCACCCCAAAAACTCTAGAGTGGCGGTGCACTGATAGGAGCTGGTGGTGCACTGTAGGACTGCTGATCAGAATACTGCATATGAGAACCACGACCACCTGAAGCATCGTGAGAAACCTGGAGTGCTGACTGAAAAGGCCTAGGAGGTTGGCCTCTACCATACGAATCCCTACCTCCAGATGAGGCACCACTGAATCTGCCTGAATGACGAGGCCTCTTGTCAGACCCTTGACCACCCCCTACGATAGAACCATCTCAACTCACCTGGCCACATTGGCCGCCTCCTGAAAAGAAATCTCACTCCCTGTCTGCTTAGCCATCTGAAGTCGAATAGGATGGATAAGTCCCTCAATCAACCTCCTCACCCTCCCTCTCTCAGTGGGGAGTATGATAAGAACATGACGGGCCAAGTCGATGAATCTGGTCTCGTACTGAGTGACAGCCACAGAACCCTGCTGGAGGCGCTCAAACTGCTTCCGATAGATCTCTCTCTGAGTGATAGGGAGAAACTTCTCTAGAAATAGCTGAATAAATAGCTCCCAAGTCAAAGCTGGCGATCCGGCTGGTCTAGCCAAATAGTAATCTCTCCACCAAGTCTTGGCGGATCCAAACAAGCGAAAAATAGCAAAGTCGACCCTATTTGTATCTACTATTCCCATGTTCCCGAGAACTTCATGACAGCTGTGTAGAAAATCATGGGGATCCTTAGAAGATGCACCGCTGAAAGTAGTAGTGAAGAGCTTGGTGAACCTGTCCAATCTCCACAAAACATCGGCAGACATAGCTGCTCCATCACCGGTCTGAGCTACCACACCCGGCTGAACTGCTCCAACTGGCTGCGCTACTGGAGTCTAAAATTGGGGAGCCATCTACTCCGGAGTGCGAGTAACAAGAGTCTGGGCTCCTCCTCCAGCCCGAGAGACGGCTGGTGCTACAGGAAGCAAGCCTACCTGGGTGACACTTTTCATAAGTCCCACTAGACGGACCAGAGCATCCTGGAGTATTGGGGTAGCAATAAACCCCTCTGGGACCTGAGCTGGGCCTACCAGAACTGCCTGGCCCGAAACCTCATCATCAAAGTCAACCTGAGGCTCCGCTGCTGGTGCTACTACTCTGGGCTAAGCTCTGCCCCTACCTCGACCTCTAGCACGGCCTCAGCCTTGCTCTCTGCCCCTCGTGGGAGCTGCTGCAGGGGGCTCGAGCTGCTGATCGGTGGATGAGGAAGCACGCGTTCTCTCCATCTACGAAAGAATAGAGTAGAAATTCAATTAGCATTGAGAAACCAAACCGCACGATAGGAAAGAATAAATGTGAAGTTTTTCCTAACTCTGTAGCATCTGGGGGATAAATACAGATGTCTCCGTACCGATCCCTCAAACTCTACTAAGCTTGTTCGTGAATTGTGAGACCTATGTAATCTAGAGCTCTGATACCAACTTGTCACGACCCGGTTTTCCCACCCTCGGGAGTCATGATGACGCCTACTAATGAAAGCTAGGTAAGCCAACTGTTTGAACAAATTATCCTTTACAATTATAAAACAATAACTTCTAAACAGCGAAACTTTAAGCAAGCGGAAGAATCCATAAAACCATTTGAATATACATCCAAAACAACATCTTAAACAAAATCTACCCAAAACTGGTGTCACGCTTCATAGATAGTCTAAGAGTACTACAAACAAAATCTGAAAGATAAATAATACATTATTTCTAAAATATGTAAATGAAATAGGTTGAAGGGGTAGAGGAAGAAGCCATGGCCTGTGGACGCCTGCAGGACTACCTAGGAATCTCCGACTGGACTGAAGGCAGCCACCCAAGCTAAGGTCCAAATGCTGCTGCTCCGGGATCTACACACAGTGTAGAGTGTAGTATCAGCACAACTAACCCCATGTGCTGGTAAGAGCCTAGCCTAACCCCGGTGAAGTAGTGACGAGGCTAGGACCAGACTACCACATAAACCTGTGCAGTTTTATCATATACAACGGAAAATAAAACAAAAGTATACAATTAAGGATGGGAGGGGGACATGCTACGGGGAATTATCATTTACCAACAGTAACTCAGAAGAGAAGCATAAAGAACAATCTAAAATTTGTGGCAGAAAGAATAAGGAAACTGTAACAAATCAATAACCAATTTTATCAATTATTGTTGTGGCGCACAACTCGATCCAAATCATAAAAAATTATTGTGGCGTGCAAGCCGATCCATATCATTTATAACTATTGTGGCATGCAACCCGATCCAATTATAATATTGTTGCGGTGTGCAACCCGATTCAAATATAATATTATTGCGGCGTGCAACCCGATCCAAATATAATATTGTTGCAACGTGCAACCCGATACAAATATAATATTGTTGGGGTGTGCAACCCGATGCCAACATACAATTAAACACCAATCATAAGAAAAGAGTTCCGGCAAGGGAACAATAAGAAAACAACACTATCCCGGCAAGGGAATTGGCAATATAAGTAAATACGTCCTGGCAAGGGAGTCAGCTATAACAAAGCTTGTTCCAACATTTAACTTCACAAGAGAAACCTTATCTAGCACCAATACTCAACCATAAGCAACTTCCACGAGAATAATCATAATTCTTGCTCAACACAGAAAAATCAACAACTTAGGCATTCGTAGTACTTATTAAGAACACAACGATTTCAATTTAAGACTCACGGGCATGATTGACACCAACGTATAGATACTCGTCACCATGCCTATATGTCGTACTCCACAAATAACACATAGAAAATAGGACACAACTCCTAATTCCTCAAGCTAAGGTTAGACCAAATACTTACCTCAAACTTCCACGGCCAACTCAAGCCTCAAACACCGCTTTTCCTTTAGAATTTGCCTCCAAATAACTCGTATCTAGACCAAATCGATTTCAAAACATCAATAAATGCTAAAGAATTCATACCCAATGCTTAATTATAGGTTTTCTATCATTTTCCCCAAAAAGTAAAAAATTGACCCCGGGCCGGCATGGTTCAGACCAAAATCCGACCACCCATTCACCCACGAGCCCAAATATGCAATTAGTTTCAAAATCCAACCCCAAAACGAGGTCGAAATCCCATTTTATCAAAAAACCCTAACTCTACCCAAATTCCTAATTTCTATCATAATAACCCTAGATTTTAAGATGAAAATTGATGAAATGCAATGGGAAAACGAAAGAGAAAGGTTTAGAATCATATACCAGTGTTTTGGGGAAGAAATTGTTCTTTGAAAACCGCCTCAATGCACCCAAATTTCGAAAATATGAAGTAAATGGGTTCTGCCCGTTTTTGCTTCTATTTTAAAATCATTGGGCATGCCTTCATAGTGTTTGCGATAGGCCTGCCGCGTTCGCGAAGGGTCAGGCCAATTGACCTTCGCGTTCGCCTATAGTGGCTCACGTTTGCGGAGCTTTGACTCCCTGAGCCTTCGCGTTCGCAGACCAGTGGCCTTGTTCGCGTAGAACAAATCCTCTTCCCTCTGCCCAGGCCCAAAGACCTTCGTGTTTGCCATAGCAGGTCCGCGTTCGCGAAGGGTAGCACCCCCAAAGCTTCGCGTTCACAACCTATTTCTCGCGTTCGTGTAGAAGGAAAATTCCTTCAGCCTGACTTACCCTTCACGTTCGCGAGAGTCCTTTTGCGAACGCGAAGAACAAAGTTCCAGAACACCAGAAACTGGAAACCTGCAACTTTTTCTAAGTTTAAAACCTTCCGAAACCTATGCAAAACTCACCCGAGCTCTCGGGGCTCCAAACCAAACATACATACTAACTCAAAAATATTATATGAACTTATCCGTGCGATCAAATCACCAAAATAACACCTTTAACAACGAATTTAGCATAGAAATCTAAGAAAAACCTCAAAACTTTCAAAGTATCAATTTTTACAATTACAGGTCCGAATCACATCAAACGACTTCCGTTTCTTACCAAATTTCACAGGCTTGACTTAAACCATATATAAGACCTGTACCGGCTCCGGAACCAAAATACAGGCCCGATACCAACAACTTCCAATCATTTTTCATTTCTAAAAACTCACATATTTTCCAGAAAATAATTTTCTTTAAAAATTCATTTCTCGAGCTTAGGACCTCAAAATTCAATTCCAGGCATACGCCCATGTCCTATATTTTCCTATGAACCCTCCGGGACCATCAAATCACGGGTCCGAGTCCGTTTACTCAAGATATTAACCGAAGTCAACTTAAATTCATTTTAAAGGCAAAATTCATCCTTTTTCATAGATTTTCACATAATGGCTTTCCGGCTACGTGTCCGGACTGAGCACACAAATTGAGGTAAGTAAAGGGGAGGCTTCTAAGGCATCGGAACGCAAAAATTACCCGTAAATCAAGTGATGACCTTTTGGGTCATCACAAAAACTCTCGAAATATAGTACTTTATAATCTGCCCAGGCATTTCTCTTATGTGAACACGGAAAATCCATCGTGTTCGCGATGAACAAAAATAAATCTACCACCAAATACTCTACGCGTTCGTGGAATAGCCCTCGTGAAAGCGATTCACAAAAGCTCCACCGTACGCGATTACGCTACTTTGCAAAGGCAAATGCATACTCCCCAGTCCGAGCTTCTCATCTCTGCCCTATGCAAACGCAGTTATAAGGGCGCGAACGCAATGCCTAGACCTTACAAAGGTTCATGAACGCGATGAAGGAGAAAGGCCAACTCCACTGATATACTACGCGATCGTGTGCCAATCTTCGCGATCACAAAGAAGGTTTGAAACACCAGCAAACAGCAACTACCAACAGTGAAAACATGGAGAAAAATGATCCAAAATCAATCTGAAACATGCTCGAGCCCTTGGGATCCCGTCCAAGAATACCAACAAGTTCCATAACATAACACAGACCTACTCGAGGTCTCAAAACAAACATAACAATATCGAAACGATGAATCGCACCTAAATTCAAACTTGATGAAGTTTGTATTTTTCAACTTCAATAACCCTTTGCCGAAAAATAGCAAGTCAACCCGGAATGAATCCAAATTTTTCACACAAGTCCCAATTGACCAAACGAAGCTATTCCATTTCCCGGAATCACAATTTGAATCCGATATCAAAAAGTTGACACCCGGTCAAACTTTCCAAAAATTCAACTTCCACCATTTCAAGCCAAATTCAACTACAGACTACCAAATCACAATCCGTCAGGCTCCTAAGTCCAAAATCACCCAACGGAGCTAACGAAACTATCAAAACTCCAATCCGAGGTCAAATATTAAAAAGTCAAACTTGGTCAATGCTTCGAATTTAAAGCTTTCTCGTTGAGAATTATTAATCCAAATCAGTTCCGGAAAACCTGAAAACAAAAACTGACGATTCACATAAGTCATAATACATCATACGAAGCTACTTATGCCTTCAAACCACCGAGCAGAATGTAAATGCTCAGAAAGACTGGTCGGGTTGTTACATAGCCATAACTTGATCTTCTTTTCCTTTTTTATTTGGAGAAGCTATATACTTCTATTAAAAATTTAAAAAATAAGAAAACTATTTCACATTCTCCATCATGAATGTTTTAAGGAGTATTAGCTTTTAGTTTCGGTACTACTGACAAAAGAAAATAATAAAATTTTGCAAACTTAACGAAATGTATTTTTTCTTCCCACTATAATAATTTTAGTTTGAATTTATTAGCAAAGTTGTTTAGGTATTAGTTCTTTAGATTATTATACTTTGTAAATTGAACTTATCAACCAAGTTATTTTGCTTTAGCTTATGTTTTCACATCTTATTCCTACGATTAGAAATCAACTATACATGTAAATTAGTTATCGACCAAACTATTTGGCAAAGATTTATTTAAGGTGATTCATATAAATATTTATTGGATGTATATATGAATAATAGTTATGCTTCTATATGCAGATAGTTTATCCTTCTATTGGAATGCTGAAGAGATGCATGAAATTGGAGCTATTCTTGCTATCGAAATTGACAAAGAAGTGATAAAAATTGAGAACATAACCAATATGACGAGAAGAAATGACAAAGACAAAGTATACCCTCATTCGATAATAATTAATAAAAGAATAAAACTAGAAAAGAATTAGAGATTTATTGCTGTTATGTCAGTCATTTGAAGATATTTTCGATTGTCCCACATATATTAGCATTTATAATTTTTTCCTAACTAAATTTTCGTTTAATATTATAAATATGCAGCGTATGCTAGCATAACAGTTAATCCTATCGGGCATAAGCAAGAGTGTCGAAAAATATGATTTACCTAAATTTAATCAGGGTCCAGATGATAATGTTGCCTCATAATGGAGAAAGATTATTGAAGAAAAGGCTATATAAGTGTCTGGACAAGATTTAAATGTACAATTGAAGCTAAATCTATAACAAGAGCAACCTTTTAAGACTATATTGCAAATAGTTGATTCTGATAGAGCGAGTTTCTTCTTTGTAGATAACGACGAAGGAACCAAAAAAAAATTCTATATTGTGCATTAATTGCAAATGTCAGATCAATGAGCATGATATTATTAGCAATAACAACAAGTAATTTAGCAATAATAATTTTACCACGGAATCGTACAACTCGATCTAGATTCGATATATCTCTTCAACAAGTTTAACGATCATCACAAATATGTCGAAATAGAGTGGTGGTGGTACTAAATTGATTTTAAAAAAAATCAAAGTTGATAATATGGGATTAGCGCTAGTAGCAAGGTGTCAGACAATCGAAACAGTTGACATGTGCTTCAGAGATATAATGGATGTTGATGAATCATTTGATGGAAAAGTAATAATTTTTTGAGGTGATTTTCGTCAAGTATTACTAGTATTTGTAAAATCAACGAGAGCTAAGATAGTAAATGTGAACTTGGTAAAATTATATTTATGGCCTAAAATAGAAAAGATTCAGCTAACAAGAAATATGCGAGCTAGGACATATCTAACATTAGTGATTTCTTTTGTGTTAAAAACGGAGAAAAGTATAGAATAAAAGATGATTTGATCCTTCTTCCAAAATATTTGGTGTAACGACCCGACCGGTTGTTTTGATCTCTAGTGCGTCACTTGGCGGTTTGAGGCCTTGGGTAGCTTCACTTCAGGTATTATGATTTACGTGTGGCCAAAATTAAATTTTGGGAAGTTCGGAGTTGATTAAGAAAGAAAATTCTCATTTCGGAAGCTTTAAGTGGAAGAGTTGGCTAAGGTTTTACTTTTGTGTAAACTACCCCGGAATTGGGATTTGAAAGTTCCAGTATGATGATTTTGGACTTGGGCGTATGTCCGAATCGGGTTTTGGGTGACCCAGGAGCATTTCAGTGCTTATTATTGAAAGTTAGCATTTTGAAAAAATTTCATAAGTTTTGGTTGAAGTGTATTTTAGTGTTAACGAGCTCCGTTTGGGATTCCGAGAGTGGGAATAGCTCTGTGTGATGATTCTGGTCTTAGGAGTGCGTCCGGATGTGGATTTGGAGGTCCATAGGTCATTTCAGAGTCGTTTGGCGAAAGCTGAAAGTTGATGGTTTTTGGAAGTTTGACCGAGAGTGCACTTTTTGATATCAGGGTTAGATTCCAATTCCGGAAGTGGGAGTAGGTTCGCAATGTCAATTATGACTTGTGTACAAATTTGAGGTGAATCGGAATTGATTTGACAGGTTTCGATATCAAATGTAGAAGTTGGAATATCTTAGTTTCATTAGGCTTGAATTGGGGGTGTGATTCGTGTTTTTAGCGTTGTTTGATGTGATTTGAAGCCTCGACTAAGTCCATGTTATGTTTTGAGACTTGTTGGTATGTTTGGACGGGGTCCCGAGGGAATCGGGTGAGTTTCAGGGTGGTTTTGGACCATTTCTAAGCCATTTTTAGCTGCGGGTTTTTGGCTACAGCAGTGTTCTATGCGATCCCGGGGAATTAGATGCGATCGCATTGAGTAAAATGGGAGAAATTGGCCAGTGATTCGCGATCGCGGAAGACCTTTCGCGATCGCGTAGAGGAAACTTTCTGGTGCACTGACCCGACTTTGAAAGCTTGTATTTCGCAATCTATAAGGAATTTAGATATGATCCAAAACTAAAAGTTGTATCCCTTTGTGTCTATTTTTCAGAAAATCAAACCATTTGGCATTTGGAGTTGTTTGCAAAAAGTTATTATTGTGACACTACAACCTATCCGGGAAGAGTTTGGAAATCGCAAAGAAGAAATTTGTGTTGCACGGGGCTGACTTTGGAAGCTTATATATTGTAATATATAAGGAACTGAGAGATGAGAAAAGCATGAAAGTTATATCCCTTGGTGTCTGATTTTCAAAAAGTTAAGCCATTTGCAATTTGGAGTATTGTACAAAAAGTGATGACCATTATACTAGAGGCTGTCTAGAAGAGCTGCGCACTTGTACTTCGCGATCGTGAAACATTTTCTGTGATCGTGAAGGGAAAACTTTGGGCTAAGAAAAGTTGTGCATCGTGATCGCGAAGCATTTTCCGGGATCGCAAAGAGTAAATACCTGGGCAGAAGCTATATTTCGAGGTTTCGGCCATTTTAAACATATTTAGAGCTATGGAGCTCGGATTGAAGAGATTTGTGAGACAATTTTCACCATATGGATTGGGGGTAAATGTCCTATATCCGAAAGTAGTTATACTTCATGATTCTATGGCTATATTCATCATTTATTTCGGATTTATATGGAAGAAATCAAGATATCTGCAAAACTTTTCAAGAATAAAAATTTAAGATTCGGAAGTCAAGTTGTTATCAGAATTTGATAAAATTGGTATGGTTGAACTCATATCGGAATGAGTTATCGGATTTTGTGAGTTTTGTAGTATTTTGAGACGTGGGCCCACTTTCATCTTTTCGAGGGGAGTTGGAAATTGTTAAATTTCAAGCATTGGAGTATATTTTTGATTAATTTGCACATTATTTGACTAGTTTCGGATTGAACGCCACCAAGTTGGGGATTTAGAGCGAAATTGTAACCGGAAAGTGGGCTTTAAGACGAGGTAAGTTTCTTTTCTAACCTTATAAGAGGGAATTAACCCCATAGGTGAATTGATTTGATATGTGCTTCTATTTGTGGGGGCTACGTGCACACGAAGTGACGAGAGTCCGTACGTAGCTACTAATTATGCTTATGTCCGGGTAGTCTAGGACCCAAATCATGTTATGATTACGATATTTGCACCCTACTTGTTAATTAATTGCTTAACTCATGTTGAAACTTTATAAAGAAATTTTAAAAGGTTAAACTTCATTTACTTGAGTCTTGGACGGGTCACTTGACTGTTGATGAGAATTGGTATTTGTTTGAATATTAGCCCCTTAATAAATCTTGAATTGGTTGTTTTAATGTATTTTCTCTTTTTTGGAGCGGGCCGAACGCCTCAATAGCAGATAGATCCATCTATGGTTCGTGTCGTTCGACCCTCGGCAGTGCCCAATTTTAATGTTTTATATTGGATCGGGCAGTACGTTCTCGACATAACTTACGCATGATAAATCTTTGGACTAATAACAATTGATATTGCTTCACTGGTTTGAGATATAAATTGTTAAATGACGAAGATAAATTTGGAAATTTCTTATTAGTAAAAGAATTGTTTACTTACTTCTTGTTATTGAGTTTTTAGCTACTTTATACAATCCATGCTTAATTATAATATTGATACTCAGTACATTATTCGTACTGATATCCTTTTCTTGGGGACGTTGCATTCATGCTTGTAGGCATAGGTAATCAGTTTGACGAGCCCTCGTAGTAGATGAGATTGGCATTCAGCGAAGGATCGGTAGGACTCCACCTCATTCGAAGTGCAGCCAATTCTATGAGTCATCGTGTCAGAGTTTTGCTACAAACTTATAGGTAGGCTGATACCCTGTCCCATTTGATGTCAAATAATCTTAGAGGCTTTGCAGACAGAGGTACATTTTGTACAGTATAATAGAGGCCTTGAGGACCCATGTGTATTCATGTTTTAAGAAAAATGGTTTAGTGATACAGTGTTTTCCCACTTACAGGTTGTACATTATGAGTTGTGGCCATGTGGGCCCATGATAGTTACGAAAGGAATGAGTCCAACTAATTTGACCTATGTATGTTCTAGTTTTTGTCAAACGATCCTGAGTTACAGAGTGGTTTACTCGGGCTAGCACGACACCGGGTGCCAGCCACACCTCCCCAGGTTGGGACGTGACAAAAGTGGTATCAGAGTGGGTCGTGTCCTTGGGAGTCTACAAAGCCGTGCCTAGTAGAGTCTCACTTGTGGGTGTGTTGCGCGCCACATTTATAATTGAGAGGCTATAGGGCATTTAGGAAATGTTACCCTTCTTTTGTTTCCAAATCATGTCATAGAGTTGAGTCGTACGAAGTCACTATGAAGCTTTCGCTAGCTTTTGTATGCACCAGAGGTGCAAGTATCATAGTAGAAGTTTAAGGCGTAATTTTTGCCTATGTGGTAGGAAGGTTATGAAAGAAACAGAAGATACGATGCGAGATTGAAAAGTAAGTAAGGTAAATGGGAAGAAGATACGAGATACTCAAGTATAAAAGGTTGTGAATAGTTGAGACTTCAAATATAGTTTGGGTTTTAGTTTAATTTACAAAGGAGACCCTAGTGAAATTTTTGTAAATCCCTAAGAGTTAACATTCGAGGACGAATGTTCTAAAGGGGGGAAAGATGTTACACCCCGTAAGTTTAACAATTTTGATACCGTTGGATACATTTTGATATGGTATTTATTTCGAGTGAGACATTTATTGTAGAAAAAAAAACTTGAAAATGTAACGACCCGGCCGGTCGTTTCATGAGTTACCGCTCCGTTTCCTTCATTTATGCTCCTTTATGTCTTGTTCAGTTGTATTATGTGGTATTGGGTTGGTTGGTTAGGGTACGGAGTGGTTTTGTAGAGGAATGAGACACTTAGTCTCTTTTGAGTAAGCTTAAGTTGGAAAAGTCAACCGGATGTTGATTTATAGGTAGAAGGTCTGGGATGTGAATTTTGATTGTTCAGATAGCTTCGTTAGGTGCTTTGGAACTTAAGAGCGTGATCGGAATGTATTTTGGAGGTCCGTAGTAGATTTAGGCTTGAATTGACGAAATTGAAAATTTGGCATTTTCCAGTCGGCAGTGAAAATTTTGATATCGGGGTCAGAATGGAATTCCGAAAATTGGAGTAGGTCCGCTGTGTCATTTGTGATGTGTGTGCAAAAATCTCAGGTCATTCGGATGAGGTTTGATAGGATTTTCCATCATTTGCGGAATTCGGAAGTTTGGAAATCCTTAGGCTTGAATCCGATAATGATTTGATGTTTTGATGTTGTTTTGAGTGTTTCGAAGGTTGGAACAAGTTTGAATGATGTTATGGGATGTGTTGGCATGTTTGATTGAGGTCCCGAGGGCCTCGGGTGAGTTTCGTGTGGTTAACGGATCGTTTTGGACTTTGGAAAGATAGCAGATTTTCTAGTATTTTTGTTGCATAGATTTGTTCTTCGCATTCGCGAGAGACCTCTCACATTCGCGAAGAGATGTTGAGTGAGGCAGGTGAGTTGCTCTTCGCGTTTGCGATGTTGGTCCCGGGTTCGCGAAGGTTGAGTTAGAGTGTGCATCGCGAATGTGTGGCAGAGTTCGTGTTCGCGTAGAAGGGTGAAGCAGGCTTGGGCATTAGGCCCTAAGGCATCGCGTTCGCGGCCAGAAGAATGCATTCGCGTAGGCAAAGCTCGGCAAGGCATCACATTCGCGAGGTGGTGTTCGCATTCGAGAAAGAGGAAAAGTTTAAGTTGTGATTTTATGCTTCGCGAACGCGAGACTTTGACCGTGTTCGCGAAGAAGGGAGCACCTAGGCAGAATGTATAAAAAGTCATCTTCGCGATTTTTAGGCCATTTCTCACCATTTTTGAATGGCTTTGAAGCTTTTGAGAGGGATTGAAGAGGGATTCGAATGGAAATGCTTGGAGGAAAGGTTTTTGAACTTAACACTCGATTCTATGGTAATTTCTAACAAATTAGACATGAAATTAGCGGGACTTAAAGGCTAAAATTGGGGAATTAGGACTTGGAATTGGAGAGTTTAAATTGGGGATTTGAGGGGCCATTTGAGGTTTGAATTTGGTGTTCTTGGTATGTATGGACGCGTGGGAGGATGAGGATTCTTGTGATGTAATTTTTATCGAATTCCGAAACATGGGCCTGGGGGTCGGGTTTGGTCAATTTTGGGATTTTTGAGTTACTTTGATAATTTTCGTATGAGTTTTATTCCTTTAGCATATGTTGATGATTATATACTGATTTTGGTTAGATTCAGGGCATTTGGAGGCCGAATCGAGAGGCAAGGTCGTCGCGAGCTAGAGTTTGGCTTGACTTGAGGTTAGTAACGCTTCCAAAGTTGGTTTTGAGGGTTTGAAATACGGAACTATGTGTTCTATGATTACTATTAAGGTGACGCAAATGCCAAGTGACGGGTGTGTAGGCGTGAACCTTGAGAATCGCGGCCTGGATCATTTCATGGCAACACTTAGTGACTCTTTCCTGCTGATATATGTGTTATGATTATGTGATTAAGTTAATGAGCTGTAAATCATGTTAATTATCATGTTTAGGCTTCACACCGATACTGTTGAGATCCGAGAGGTCGTTTCTTGCTGTCATGTCATTATCTTCATTGATATTCTGTACTCATTCTCGTTCATGCATTTTATATCATGCCTCAGTCTCGATTATTGTTATTTGGCACATCATATCATTGTTCGGGCTAGTATCATGACATTGTGAGCCCGTGTGTGTGAGACTGGAGAGTGATGACTGAGTGAGGCCGAGAGCCTGATTGTGAGTGACAGTATATGGGATCGGACTGCACGCCGCAATGATTATGTTGATGATTATGATAGCGCTTGGGCTATAGGAGCCCCTCCGGAGTCTGTAACACACCCCAGTGAGCGCAGATGATGATATTGAGGGATGGATCTTCCCTAGACATGGATTTTGTCCGAAGTATTTATACCTGGAGATGGATCTTCTCCATAGGGCTGGAATAGCCTTCCTCGGTACTGAATGACTGAGTTCAGTGATATATATACTCCGGGATGGATCTTCCCTGGGCTGGATGGCCATATACAGTACCGAGTGGTTGAGTACTTGTGAGTGGAGGTATACGGAACATTGATCATGCTATCTGTGCATTAGGACATAGAGATTTCCTGAGCTTATTACTCCGTACTGTTCAGACTGCATTTATTTACTGTTGAGTATTTACTTGAACTACAAACATGTCTATTTTTCTATACAGTTTAATGGTATTATCTATTGAGGTTTTGTTCGTCCCTACCTGTCAGTCTATAGTTTGAACTTTTTACTTACTGAGTTGGTGTACTCACGTTACCCCCTGCACCTTATGTGCAGATCCAGATATCTCGGCCTACGGTAGCGCTTGCTGATCATTTCAGTTGTGGACATTCTTTGGAGATAGCGAGGTAGCTGCCTGGCGATCGCAGTCCCGCCTTCTCCTTCCTTATCTCCCTTTTAGTGTATTTGTTGGCTATTCTCAGACTTTGTTCGTCTTGTTTATTTCAAACAGTTGTTGTGTTTTACTCATGACTTAGTGATACCCGAGGTCGGGCTTGTATTTTGTCGCTTTGTTTGATTTTTACTTTTTATCTTTTATCAGATTTCTCTTAAAATATGGTTTTACTTAAGTTTTAAATGAAATATGGAGTATTTGGAAATAAGTTGGCTGGCCTAGTTTCACGATAGGCGCCATCAACACTGTGTCGGTTTTTCGGTCGTGACAGAAAAATATAATTTTATATAATTATTAATATTACTATTTCTGAATATGCTTTAAATTGTACACATAATATGAGAAAATTTATGAGGTTTTCTTTATTGTAAAGATAGAAATTTGTTTTCTCACATGAAAAGAAGGTTACCTTTTTACTATTTTAAAAATTAAGTGTACGAAAATTTGTACTCTTTATATGAGATTAGGAAAAACTAAAAGTTGAGAAAATATATGTATTTTTACAAGGATATTTTAATAAAATAATAGCGTATGTATTTATTTTATATGGTACCACATGGCCATGATAGTAGAGTACATAAAATATGTTAAAAGTGAGTAGTATTTTAAATAAGTTGAGATAATTTTTAATTATGCGTGCAATTAGTTAATTATTGATTAGTGAGAGATTAACTAGTTAATTAAGGATTAGTGAGTAATTAATTAATATGTTGGGATAAGGCCAGGGGCGGATTTAGGGGGGCGCAAGGGTGTTCACCCGAACACCCTTCGCCGAAAAATTACACTGTATATATAAGGCAAAATCTTTTTTTATCTCTATATATTAAGTTTTGAACACCCTTAACACAATCCCAAAATGTAGTTTAGTGGTCAAGGGGGTTTAAAATCTACATATTGTCATGGGTTCAATTCCCACTAGCTACAAAAAAAAAATTTTGAACCCCTTCGTGGAGATCCTACCTCCGCCACTGGATAAGGCCTAACAAGCGTAAAATGTGGCAGCCCCTCCCCTTAAAATTTGGGTGACTCTTAAAGTCACATGGAAGGTGGCAAATTTTGAGCAACGTTTCCAAGCAATTCCAAAGCATCATAGGAAAAAGTAAAGCTAGTGCTATGTTTGTGCCAATTACCATCTGATCATCTCTATGCATGCCAATCTAGTTTAGTTGGAAAGATGATTGGATTCGATTCATTCCTGGCTAGCTTTACACAAGAACTATCAGTATTGGTATTAAAATTTGTTTCTATCATGATTCTACTTGTCTCAGATGACAACTCCAAAAGGATGTATGAAATAAAAAGCCGATAAAGGAAGAGTACATTAGTTTAATGATGAATTCAGAGTGAAATTTTGCGATATTAAAGGAGTACAGTGTAATCTTTCACAAGAATATCATACGGATTTTTCTCTACTTCAGGTATGTTAAGGCTAATCCTTCATTCTTTTGGCATGATCCAAGTAACAATACGTATACATAATGTTATTCATAAGTGGTTCTACTCTTAGCAGTTAAGGATGTCTATATTATTCATTCCCGTAAAGTGATATTCAAGCATGTCTAAGTACTAGTTCCCTATTGAAGTATTTGATAAATATGTTAATGTTTATAATATAGTAATACATGCATTTTCATGCATATGCATTTATCACCGAGTTACGATCGGTTGGGCAGTTAAATATTTACCACCGTGCTATGACCGGTTGGGCAGTCATGCATATACATTTACCACCATGCTACGGCCGATCGGGCAGACATGCATTTACCACCGGGCTACGGTTGGTTGGGTAGTTACCATCGGTTAGGCAGTTATGTATCATTATTTACCACCAATTGGGCAGCCATACATTTACCACCGTGCGACGGCCGGTCGGACAGTTACCACTGATTAGTAGGCAGTCATGCATCATACATAAGGATAATAGTCTCAAAGAGAAGCAATATATATATATATATATATATATATATATATATATATTTACGGTGGCACTTCAGAGATTTAGGCTAATTCTTATATGTCTTTAATTAATGTTGAATTATGGTTATGTTTCAGTTCTACCTTACATACTCATTACGTTATTCGTACTAACGTCTTTTTGTTGAGGACGCTGCATTCATGCCTGCAAGTATAGATATCAGTTTGACGAGCCCTCGTAGTTGATGAGATTGGCATTCAGCGAAGGATTGGTAAGACTCCATCTCATTTGGAGTGCAGCCGAGTTTGTGAGTCATCGTGTTAGAGTTTTTCTACAGACTTATGGGTAGGCCGATTTTGCCCTCATATTGTCTCAAACAATATATATACTCTTAAAATAGCATGTTTGCATCATTATTTATGTTACAAGCCTATACAAGCATTTTTCATAATTTTTCATAATTTTTAAAGGCTCTAAACTAATTTCCTTCTATATTTTTATTATACTAGTTTTTCGGCACGTGCATTACACGTGTATACCGAATCATGCAGTAGCTGATTTTATAAAATAGTGTTAATATTTATAATTAAATAATAATTTAAGTAAATAATTATATACATGAATGAATATAGTATAAATTGTAAATGATCAATATTAGATTATTGTAGGATGACTTGCTTGTCGAGATAAAGATTATTCGATATTATCTGAACATAGGAATATCACAATCAACATTTAGTTCGATACATGAGTTTTTTAATTTTATTTTATGAGGTACAAATATGTAATGAAGTATATTTCACCTAATACTTTTGTAAGCTTTTCACCATAATTTCATATAATAATGTCAATTGCTCCCTTTGCAATGCTTCTTGTTTTAAAAATTCTCCAGTATTTTTTGTTTAGCTCGTTTCGGTAGCTATCTCCTAGATTTAATTATAATTAGCTTATATTTACTTTACTTTCTTGGTCATAATCTGTGAGCATAGTGCGCATAATATTGTTCAATGTCATAACAATTTGTTGATTTTGCTTCTTCAAGAAATAGAATAGGTGTTGATATACGCAAAATATAAATATTAACTGTATAAAAAAATCCTATAAATTTAGTTATTTAACATAGACATTTATAGTACATGATTGTTTGTCCGACAATAGTTAAAGGTTAATGACTAAAATTTATATTTCACTTTGATTGAACTCATAATTTTCCTAGTGCTTATGGCTGAGAAACCCGCCGTGCATTTTGAAAATTTCGGATCTCCTCAGTGATTCTTTTTTTAACCCTTCCAACAGTTGAATAAATTTGAAGGAGCACAACCTTTCAAAGCAACTTCTTTTATTTTACTTTCTCATTAAAATTATCTAATATAATATTATTATTAAATAATACTTATATATTATTTTTTTGTACAATAATAATAATAATAATAATAATAATAATAATAATAATATATTGACTCAAAAATGAACAATGGACATTATTGGATGTACAATATGCAACTAAAGGTAGCTAAAAATGCTTGAAACTTTAGAATTAATATGAATATAAAATTTATATTATTCATGTGTTCTTGTTATGTAATAACGTCGCCTTAAGTATGGGGTTTGTGCTTTATCTTGTTTTAACAAGTACTCTAGGATTCACCAATAAATTTATTGAAAATAACCTCACTTTCACACTTGCGTGTTAAGTACTAATTAAAGAACAATACAGATGCTTTTGAAATATTTCCATATAAATATTAAGGAGCAGAAAAAACTATCATTGACACAAATTTCAAGAGTTTGAATATGTATTTTCTGAATTTGAGTTTGAGTATCTCTGTCTTTTGCAAATAAACAAGACTCATATAGTGCTTATTAAACATTTTATTCGTTTCTTGTCACTCACTTATTCTACGTAATCCGAAATAAAAAACACAAACGTTCAAATATTCATTATCCCTATTTTTTTAATATTCAGTATTATTGGTGATAAATAAATGATTCCTTCATAAATCAATACTAATTTATTAGTTCATAACATCAATCATAAAAATTACATTAAATAAAAAATTATATAATAGTATTATTCAATAAGCAAAGAGTTGTGTCTTTTACTTTATTTATTTTTTGCCTAACTTTTTTTTTACCTGAACAACTGCAAAATGGAGTTAAATGCATTTTACCCAAATAATTATTATGCATTATCGTTCAAGATAGAGACTTGTTTAATGAATATCTGATGCTTTTTCTCAACTAAAAGAGTTCCTCATCAATATGTTCTATCGAAATATGTGGACGATCATCAATTGTGATATATATAATCTTAAAACTTCCTAATATAATATTATTCATCAAGAAAACTTATAAATTAATAGAGGAAGATGAACGGAGAAAAAACTAACTGTTGAGTAAATAGAAGGTCTATGGATATGAGTACGTACTTGATGTATCTTTTAAAAGCATGCTTTTGTCGATCATTTTAGAATTATATTTACATATAATACGGTATGCTTGATCAATGTGTCTTGATATAGTTATAGCATCTCATAGTGCTTCTCTGGTTGCTCTAGTTAGAACTGATACAATACCTCTTGGAGGGGGAAGAAGTTCCCTAACTTTCGATTATTGAAATGACATTCTGAGACAAAGTTAGCCTCTCATGGCACTTGACGAACATCTTTTTCATATCTAATTCAGGTTTTTCTGGATTAATACTTAGCCTTTCCAAATATTTTTTTAAATAGCAGTTACTAATGAAAGGACACAACTATTTAGAGGAGACACAATATAAATAATTATATTTAAATGTTTTAATTAATTATTTTTACTAAATATTATATTATTATAAGGGTAATTTGGTAATTCAACTTTCTAGTTTAGGGCTTCCCATTTTTAATATAATATAGATAGATATAGATAAATATCAAATAATTATCCTTTAAATTATTTCAGGATGACTTAATCATCCAAATTTATTTTTTACACTAACATGAAAGTTTTATAATATCGTACTTCATTTTTCTATAGGTGCATTTGCATTTTTAGGCTAATTGCACATTTTTGCAAAGACAACCTACATTCATGTATAATTACATTATTATGCTAAAATAGTATTTTTATATTTTTATAATGTTGAGGTATTATTGTTAATTATTGTGCATAAATAATATTTTTATTTATTTATTAAGAAATTTTTTATAAACTTTGATAAATTTTTGGTATTTAAACAATAGCCCAATTTTAAAATTAATTTCGTACCAAATGAATGGCCCAAACACTCAAATACCTACGACCCATGATAAATACCCGGTCGCGACCCGTTTTTAAACGACCCACCCATCTAATTTTTTATCTCAGCCGTGGATCTCTAAAGATCAACGACCACCGTCCCTTCCCCCTTTTTTAGTTAACCTAACCCCAGAAACCCTACCCCATTTCATAGAGACCGCTGCCCCTATTCTCTCTGTCACTCCTCTCTTCTTCAACTAAACCCTAATCGCCGCCCCCCTAAAACCTTCTCCTAATCCTACTGAATATGAGATTCGATTGTCATTTCTTGCCATATCTGACCCCCTTTTGGTATTAGTTGTTCTTTTATGGTATTACTTAGGTGCTTGCCTAAATATGGCAAGCAAATCTCTTCCAAAATCGAACCAAAATGATTCGAATCTCTGATTTTGAACGCTACTCTGTCTATATACGTTCAGACTACTATGTGAGTTCTTTTTTGTTTTTTTTAGATTCAGCCGATTTTCGCTTTCCCTAAAAGCTAGGGTTTACATATCTCTCTCTTAAATTTATTTTCAGATCATTTTGCATGTTTATTTATCTTGTTTATTGCTTGAATTACTCGGTTTCCTTGATTATTTCTTGAATTTACTACTATATAAACCCTCCCCCATTCCCTTTCAAACAGACACTGAATCGCTAAATTTTCCACTGAAAAAAACTAAGGCTTTTCACTATGTGTTCGTTTATTCTATTGTTCTATTTTGGCTCTTGGCCGGCTGTCACGACCTCAAATACCCCGGTCGTAATGACGCCTATCACAATACTAGGAAAGCCAACCCAACAAGTAACCACAATGTATTCTTTTTATAAAAACCATTTTTTGAAATTGATTAAGTTTCAAATTCTCATAAGAAATATATAAATCAACTGAAATGTGCGGAAACTAGTACAAAATATACCAACACAGCCCAACAATCCGATGTCACAAGTCAAGAGCCTCTAAATACAACCCAAACTGACTGACTCATACATCATAAGTCTAAAAATGCAAAAAACTAAGATAGGAAGGAGGAAAGCAAGGCTGCGAACACCGTGCAACTACCTTGCAGTCTCCGATAAACTCTGAGAGTGCTAGGAACTCTCACTCTGCTGCTCGGGAACCTGGATCTGCACACAAGGTGCAGGGAGTAACGTGAGTACGCCAACTCAATAAGTAACTAAAATAAATAAGGTTTGAGTGTAGTGACGAGTAGTAAAAATCATATAATAAGTTTCAACAGAAAATTTCAAGTCAAATTCTTCAATTTAAAAGCCAGTCATCTCGTAAAAACTTTAGTTTCAATTAAAAATACTCTGAAATCATTTAACAGTTTTCAACAGAGGGTCAATATTAAAAGAAGAGTGAAAGCAACAAAATTTCATAAACGGGCCCCTCAGGCAAGGTATCACTCATAAATATAGCCTCTCGGGCAAGCCTCTCAGTCACTCGTGACTCAGCTCTCGTCAATAATACTCACACTTAGCATTCCGACTCAATAATATCTCATAATAATAATAATCATAATAACCGCTGCGGCGTGAAGCCCGATCCATAGTTTATAGTCAACTATGCTCACTGGGGGTGTACAGACTCCGGAGCGGCTCCTACAGCCCAAGTATCATATCGCTGCGGCGCACAGCCTGATCCAATATATATATCACTGCGGCGTGCAGCCCGATCCATATAAGTATCGCTGCGACGTGCAGCCCGATCCATAATATATATATATATATATATATATATATATATAATCCTCACCATTAGGTCCTCAACCTCTCTCAGTCATTACCCTCACCGCCACTCCGGCATATATGTGGAAATCAGGGAACTCAGCCCAAAGAGTTTTCACATATTAAGAAGTAGAGTGATAAAATCGGATTTAAAAAATAAACAGGTAAAACATGACTGAAGATATGCTTTCAAAACAAATAGAGTGAGGAAAATAGTATAAATGCCCCTAAGGGTCTAAACAGGTCGGCACAAGGCCCCAAACATAGTATACAACCCAATAGTCACCACACACGATCGGTATACACGGTCCATAACTACAGTATCATCCACCGGAGTAGATACACGAACAAATGAAACAAGATACTCACGGGGCGTATCCAAATAACGAGCAAAATATAATGACACATATGAAAAAATGGAACCAGGATCAAATAATACAGAGGCATCTCTGCGACAGATTGAGACAATACCTGTATTCACAATATCTGAAGCAATAGCATCTGGTGTAGCTGGGAGTGCATAGAAACGAGCCTGACCACCACCTGATCGACCTCCTCCTCTAGGGCGGCCCCTAGCTGACTGACCCCTACCCCTAGCTACCTGAGCGGGTGTTAAAGTAACTGGAGCTGATGTCGAGGGCTGACCCCTTTGTTGAGAGGGACCCTCAAGAAGATGAGGACACTTCCTCCTCATATGCCTAAACTCTCCACACTCGTAACAACTCCCCGGTGCTGGAAATGGGGACTGAAGGGAACCCCTAACACCGGAATGACTAGCAGATGCACCTGACATATTAGAGCCCTGAACTGATGGAGCACGGGACAAACTTTGGGATGGAAGGGCACTGAGTGATGAATGGCCCTGATGAGAACCATGACCCGATGATGCCCCACGATATTGCGAACGTGAAGGCCAAAATCCTACAATACCAATAGCAGTTTTTTGCAACTTTTTCATACATGAAATGATCAGTTCAACAACCCGAAACTCACCTGAGGCCCTCGGGACTTCAAAAAAATATGCTAACATATCCTATAACATCATTCAAACTTGTTCCAATATTCAAAACACTCAAAATAATATCAAAAAACCAAATTAACATCGGATTCCAGCCTAAGAATTCCAAAAACTTTCAAATTCCTTTTTCGATCAAAAAGTCTACCAAACCTCGTCCGAATGACCTGAAATTTTGCAAATACGTCACAAATGACACAACAGACCTACTCCAACTTTCGGAATTCCATTTCGACCCCTATATAAGAATATCTCCAATCAAACGGAAAATGCCAAAATTGTAATTTTGCTAATTCAAGCCTTAATCTACTACGGACCTTCAAAACCCATTCTGATCATGCTCTTAAGTCCCAAATCACATCCCAAAGCTATCCGAACCATAAAAATTTAGATTCGATCCCTTTTTCACATAAGTCAATATCCGATTGACTTTTTCAGCTTAAGCCTACTCAAAAGAGACTAAGTGTCTCAAACCTTGCCAAAACCTCTCCGAACCCGAACCAACCATCCCAATAACACATAATACAGCTAAACAAGACAATAAGAAGTAGAAATGGGGGAAACTGAGCAGTAACTCATGAAACTACTGGTCGGGCCGTTAGACCGGCTGAAAGACAAGGCCACCAGATTTCTTATATTCCGACCTTCTTTGGGTGTGAACACTGCCCTGGGTTCTTTGAAGCCCTTGGGAACTTTACGCATCTGAGATTCTGGGTCATATTGTTGTTCTTTTCTTGTTTGTATACTTGTAGAGCAATAACTGGTTATCTCTCAACCTTTGCAATGTTCATTCCCTTATGTTCTAATTAGCATATCCATGTTTCTAAAATTGCATGCCTTGACGTAATTTCTCGACTCTCTTTAAGTGTGATTCTGTTATGATATAAATCTCTCTAGCATTGACTCACGCGTAAACCATTAGTCCTAAAAATGTATTTGTATTTAACTTAGGCGATTCGGACAGTTTGAAGCAATTTTAGCTTAATGTATTAGTAATTTGAGTGTTTGCATTGGCTATATGAAATCATCATGTTTCCTGCCTTATTCTGAATTTCTATAGGAATTAATTTATATCATTAGTATGCCCTAATCTGTTAAACCTTCACTCTAGCTGTAACTTTCTCCTATGACTATGTTTGTCATTAGTATGTTCTTACCCTGCCAATTTTGTACCCCTAATAGCTAATTATCTTAGTCCAATTTTTTCCTGACTTATTTCCCCTATGATATGTGATTCTATGAGTTGTACTATTTAATCTCTGCGTTTAGTATAATTTGATCCTTTAGGTTTGAACTTGTTCATTTAGTGATAACTGTTTGTCTTATTGGCATAATTCTCCTTTGCCTATTAACTTTGTAATCCCAGAAGTTTAAGACTCCTTGCTTCTTACAAATATACCCTGCCCCAATGTGTTAAGTGAAAACTTGCAGCATTAACTTGATTCTTGAGTTCATGCACCCTCTATGTTGATATGTTCATCATGTGATCACTTTGTAATGTCTGTTTCTAAAAAAATGTAAATGCACTCTTCCAAACCTTGTTACTCTACTACTATTTTCATTGATTGTTTCCTTAGTTCTAAGCCTATAATTCTTGGCCGGCTAAACCCCATGGCCACTAAAGCTTCTCTATTAACCTCCCTAGTGTGTGCACTGCTCGGGGTCCATTTTGAGACCCTTGTGAACTCTATCACATTAGTGCCTTTGGTTGTTTGGCCATTTTTTCTGATTACTCAACCCATCCCCTGCCTACTGAATAGGCCAATTGGTTTGTGTAAATGACTATTTTCCTGGATCCTTTGATCTAATAAGGTTGTTGGGTTTGGTCCAAGTTCTCTTGTGATTTCTAGGCTATGTTGACATCTGTGTGGAGACAAAATCGAAGGCCTGGCTGGGATAGGTGCATTGTGGTCCTGTCTTGGGCCTACTATTGTTATTTGTATCCCTTTGTAATATATTTCATTTTTGGGTCTGTAATAATTTTGTAATAACAATTGGAGTATTAGTGAAAGTTGGAAAAATGGGTATATTCTAATGTTTGCATGAAAGGGTAGAAATCTTGCCTATAAGACCTTGGTGTTTAATCTTGTTCAACATGCTCTATTTCTATGTGCTTGTTCGATAACATGCCTATAGGACATAATTAATCTCATCGGTTCACGCATTATTATCTGCCTACTATACTGCAACACAATGATTGTTTGTTCAATTTGCTCTATGTTAGATGTCATGCCTATAGGATCATGTTGAGTAATAAATAATTGCTCTTCACAATGTTCGCATAGATATCATGCCTATAGGAACATAATCAAATCAACTACTATTACTGTTATTTCAAACATATTGCTCGCCTAGAAATCATGCCCATAAAAATATAATTGAATCGGCTACTATTATTGTTATTCCCATCATATTGCTCGCCTAGAAATCATGCCTATAAGAATATAATTAAATTGGCTAATATAACTGTTAGTCCCATCATATTGCTCGCCTAGAAAGCATGCCTATAAGGATAAAAGGATAAAGAATCAGTCTCAATGGCCAGTTCCTAGAAATCCTGCCTATAGGATCCTGTTGCTCGCCTAGAAAGTATGTTGATAAAGTCAATGCTGGAAATTCTGAATTACCAACTACTCCACTACCTTATATCGCGAACGATTAAGAAAGCATGCATGTAGGATTTGTAATATTTATGATCTGCAAATTACTTGTTCTAAGAAAGCAACACAACCGATATTTTTAAAATTCAAAATCACATAGAAGCCATGACTATAGGATTTAAAGACTTTATTTCGTCTTAATTCTGAAATTAGCCTACTGCCTCATTATGAACCTGTTAGCGTACATTTGTTGTTTACATGTAGAGGCTAACTTGGTCTATGTATTGCCTTTATGTGTAGTCCTATATGTTTTGAATGTCGCTTAGATTTATTATTTTTGAGAAACATAAGTAAAGTCTTGAACTATCCAAATAGTTGGTCCAAAGCCTCCTGGGCCATAGGCATGCGGACAGGTAGTGCACGCATAAGGCACAATTTAGAATCAACTAGTGTGCTTTAGGTAAACTTAAAGATAGTAATCGGGTAGCAGGAGATGATATTCTGTGCCCGCTGAATAATATAAGTAACACCCCATCTCAAGGGAGTTACGAAGTATTATTTATGTTGCAGGGGGTGATCCTTTAGGCTAAAAAATATAGGTCCCCCCATTTTATCTCTGAATCAAGTGTTTGTATTTATCCAAAGTCTTTTAATATTAAACTGCCTAACTTCTTGTTTTCTCTCTATTTATCTGACTAATTCATATAATTCAAGTTTGGCCAGGACCCATCGTTTTGGACCTCGAAGAGTGCCTAACACCTTCTCTTCGAGGTAATTTGAGCCCTTACCTGATCTTTGGTGACACAAACTATTTAAACCCGAGTCATATGCAATTAGGTGCCTTGACGTACCCTAAACCCGTTAGGTGGCGACTCTCCTCTTTTAACACATCCTTAAAAGAGTTGTCACATGCCGAAACCCGATTTTACTAGAAAAAGAGACGCGACAGCATGACGACTCCGCTGGGGATATTTTTAGGTTCTTACCATAACAAATTTGATTTGTATGAATTAATCTTCTCTGACAAATGTGTCTTTTATTGTTTTTGTTGTTACATGAATATCCCGGTCTCGTTTTCCTTTTATTGCTGCTTGCACACCCTTTCCCCGCTCTCCCTTTTGTTTGAATTCGTATTAATATGCAAATCTCTGCTCAACTTGGTTATAACATGTGTTTTCCTTTATTTCTAGTCATGTTTTCTTGCTCCAAGTCCTTTTTTAAATAATTTCTACATCATGTCTCTCCCCACCCTTACTCCCTTGCTTACTTTATTACAACTTCCATACCGTGCGAACTAACTTCTTCTTGTTTTCCTTTCTTTTTATGTCTTTACATTACATTTAATACTGCATTTATTGTTTTCGTCATACCAAATATTTGACAACGTGTTGTTTTATCTTTGCATAAAGCATGATCCACATCATATTCCACTCGTGCCTAATTAATACCATAGCGTCACTTGATGAGTGTCCACGCTCTTCCTATATCACCCTTTAAATATGAAAAGGCTTATTTGCGGTAAAACTAGTTGATTAGTGGTGCAGTCGACGGTTCCATGCCTTTCCCTCTCAAGTTGTCCACTTGAGGGTAACGGTCTAGACTCTTCTAGAAACCCCTACTCTGATTGAAAATGTGCATGCATCATGTCCAAACCTAGTGTAGGTTAGAATGTTGTCTGCATGAAAACCTGCAAAGGCAAGGCTTGTCCAAAGTACGCCGGGATTTTCGTAATCCCAAGGGACACAATCACGATCTATGCATTATTTGGAGAAAACATGCTAATATGTTGATCATTAATAGGTAAATAGCCAAATCCGGAGGGGGGAAAGGGCTAACTTTATTTGTTTTGCATAAATAAGGTACGAAGTCCCCAGGTTCGGCATGGTTCAAAATATCCCACCTTTGCTGCTGGATTGGTGGAAAAATCTCTCACAAAGTGACAAAAACCATGTGAAAAGAATCCTCGGGAATTTACCCTCTTTATTAAACATTCAGCCAAACAATGCATTAAATGAGGCCGCCACCATATTCTGGGATGAGAAGAGAGCCGTCTTCCATTTTGGTGACATAGAAATAACTCCCCTTTTAGAAGAAATAAGAGGTTTCGCTGGACTCCCATGGGATAGCCCTAGTTTATTGGTACCAGAAAAATACACTTCTCGAGGTTTCCTAAAATCATGGGTTTCAAGAAAATTGATGGGTTAGTCTGTCTGAAGAAATCTTACATACAATTAGAGTTCCTTTACGAGTGTTATAGGCACAGAAAGTCATATCGCCTTTACCATGATGAGCTTGCCATCACTTCTCTGGGTTGGACACACCATCGGGTTTTGTATTCATTCTCTGTTATTGGGGATGCTGATATTTCCAATGAAGGGAGAATGGATCCACACCCGCCTAGATATGGTCGCTAGAACTTTAATGGAGGAAATTGAGGGGCAAACCTACACTATTGTCCCTATGTTTTTGGTTGAGATGTACCGGGCCTTAGAACGTTGCAAAAAGGGTATGGGCACTTCGAGGGTTGCAATCTGTTGCTGCAAATATGGTGGTTAGAATACTTTTAGAGAGGCGAATACCGTCAAGAACTTCCACGATGACTATGGAATGACCACATAGCCTATAACCATCCAAAGAGAATGACTTTTATCCCAAACAGATTTGCGTAACCGAAAAATGTTGCGAGCAACATTTCTTTAGCAATCTGACTAATGAAAAAGTGCACTGGATGTTCGAATGGTTCCCTAGCAGCGAGTTCATCATCAGGTTGAGAGAGGCTCCTCATCTAGTGCTAATCGGATTGAGGGGGATCTATCCTTATGCTCCTATAAGGGTTATGAGGAAAGCTGGTAGGAAGCACATTATACCTCGAGTTTCCAACATGATTCAGTACAAAGCAGACTTCAATGGGAACACCATTCCATTCAAGTTCGAGTCACAACATATGATCATTGTGGAGAAAGATACCATTGAGCCAGATCGGTATCACGCCGACCATGTGTACTTCTACCTATCATGGTTAGTAGATGATATGGCATGGGATGTCAAGCCAAGGATTAATTTTAGGAATAGGGTCATAGACGATGCTGCTGAAGCACAAGTCAAATACAGGATGTTGCACAAAAGGGTTTTCGAGTCTGAAGCAAGGCATTTGGAGTAGCATAAAGTGGACATAGAAGCAATCAATGAGTGGAAAGGAATCACTACTAAATCAACAGAGAGGTTGGAATTTGGAGTAGGGGTTGATGAAGATTGAGGGAAAGATGAGAAAAAGGATCTCGGACTGTCAGAATGCAGAGGGCAATGAAGGAGGGCATCTAGCAAAGGCATATCTGCTACTGGACATGCGCGACCTAGGGAATATGATCGACGGAGCAAAGAAGGCCAAGCATAGAGAAGGTCCTTTTGGGACAAAATACATTAAAAATGATATTTTACTTGCTTTCTAGGCTCGTTTTAGAATTTGGTTATAATAAGGCAAATGTCGTTAGTGACTTTTTATAATTATTGTCATTTTTTGTAGAGATTTGGTCCATTTACCATATTAATAAAATGACGCCATTATTGGCATCAATTTTCTCCAAATCTATATGTCGCTTAGACCTACCTCGGGTAGAATGTGGTCCCCAAATAAGGACGCGAATTTATAATTCCACAATATGTGTTTAAATACCGCAAATATCCCTTTAATACTCCTTACAAACTTGTTTAACTTTTTTTTTCTTCTTTTCTTTGTTTATTTCCATCCCCTAAGGTTGGTTCGTGCATACTGACATTATTAGCATATCATACCAGATCTAGAGGTCCTCCACCTCCTCGTCCTGCAAGTGATCCTAAAAGCAAGGGAAAAGCTAAAATGGACGATATGAGTGGTATCCAGAAAGACAACGCTACGCATGCACAGAATGTCGAGACTTCGGATGGTCGGAGTACTCCGGCATAGAATGACTTGGTCTTGCGGTTAGAACAGAAGATACTGGAGTTACAAGGGGAACTTGAGCAGGTCCAGAACTTGTCAAACCTTTCACTTACTTGAATATTCCCGACATCAATCAACAAAACGCCCAAAGCCCAGTTCCTCCTCAGAATACACAAAACCAGCACCCGCAAAATCCTCCTGCACCTCTTCAATATGTCACGCCTACTCAAAATCCTAATCCTCCACAAGTGCTAACTCCTCCACAACAACACCATCATCCAACCCAGTATCTACAAACCAACACCTACCACACTTATCAAAACACACCACAACCTACCCCTAATCCCCAAAACTCAACCAACGACCACCACTATACCCAAATTCCTGGAGTCCATCAAAGCAACCCCATATACGTGGAAACCTTATCCCACACACTATAATAGACCATGTACAGAACGGAGTCTGCTGAGAAGGACCTGCTCATCAAGAACATGGCAGAGGAACTCAATAAGCTTACTAGTCGTGTCCAAGGTATCGAAGGTGGTAAAGGTGTCGAGGGGTTCAATTATAAGGATTTGCGTATTTAGCCGGACATAGAACTGTAAGAGGGTTACAAACCTCCTAAGTTTGAAATGTTCAATGGGACAGGTGATCCGAAGGTACATTTGAGGACATATTTTGACAAGCTCGTAGGGGTTGGTAAAGATGAAAGAATCCGCATGAAGTTGTTTATGAGGAGCCTCACTGGAGACGCCCTGTCCTGGTACATTAGTCAAAACCCAAAGAAATGGGTTAACTTGGTAAATATGGCATCAGATTTTTTGGATCGGTTCACGTTCAATACAGAGAATGCGCCAGGCATCTTCTACATTCAGAATCTAAAAAGAAGCCGACGGAAACTTTTTGGAGGTATGCTACTCGGTGGAGGTCAGAAGCTACGAAAGTGAGGCCGACACTAGAAGAAGAACAAATAAACAAGTTCTTTGTCCGAGCTCAGGATCTATAGTATTATGAGAGACTGATGGTTATTGAGAACCATAAATTTTTTGACATTATCAAGTTAGGAAAAAGAATAGAAGAGGGGATTAAGAGCGGAATGGTGACAAATTTCGAGGCATTCCAGGCGACAAACAAAACCTTGCAGTTGGGCAGTATTTTTAAAAAGAAGGAAGTATGGGTAGTGATGGTGGCCTAAGGTCCAAAGTCTCCTCTCACATGACAAACATCCTTACCTACATATCACCCTTCACCTCCCAGATACCAACAACCTGCGGCCACTTACAACACTTATAACACCCAGCCAATATACTACCATATTAAGTATTTTGTTTATAAATTATTTTGATAAATATTGGGTATTTAAAAAAAAGCCCAATTTTTAAATCAATTATAGACTAAATGAATGGCCCAAACACTCAAATACCTAACCCAGTTACCCCAGCCCAAAGCCAAATGACCCATGATCAATACCCGGCCGCGACCCATTTTTAAACGACCTGCCCCATCTAATTTTTTATCTCAGCCGTTGATCTCACAAGATCAATGTCCACCGTCCCTTCCCCCTTTTTTTAATTAACCTAACCTCAGAAACCCTACCCATTTCATAGAGATCGCCGCCTATCTTTGTCAGTCCTCTCTTCATCAACTAAACCCTAATCGCCGCCCCTCCCTAAAACCTTTTCTTAATCACACTAAATATGGGATTCAGTTTCCATATCTGACCCCCATTTGGCACTGGTTGTTCTCTTATGGTATTACTTAGGTGGTTGCCTAAACATGGCAAGCAAATCTCTTCTGAAAATAGAACCTAAATGGTTCAAATCTCTGATTTTAATGTTATTCTGTCTATATATGTTTAGACTACTGTATGAGTTCTTTTTTTATTGTTTAGATTCGGCTGATTTTCACTTTCCCTAAAAGCTAAGGATTATAGATCTCTATCTTAAATTTATTTTCAGATCATTTTTACTTGTTTATTTACCTTGTTTGTTGCTTGAATCACTCGGTTTCCTTGATTATTGCTCGATTCTACTACTGTATAAACCCCTCCCCCATTCCCTTTTAGATAGACACTGAATCGCTAAATTTTCCACTGAAAAAAAACTAAGGCTTTTCACTCTTTGTTCTTTTATTCTCTTATAATATTTTAACTCTTGGTCGGCTGAAAGCCAAGGCCACAGGATTTCTTATCTTCAGACCTTCCTTGGTTGTGAACACTGTCCTGGTTTCTTTGAAGCCCTTGGGAACTTGACGCATCTGAGATTCTAGGTCATATTGCTGTTCTTTTCTTGTTTGTCTACCTGTTGAGCAATAGCGGGTTAGTCCTCAACCTTCACAATGTTCATTCCCTTATGTTCTATTCAGCATATCCATGTTTCTGAAATTGCATGACTTGATGTAATTTCTCGACTCTCTTTAAGTGTAATTCTGTTATGATATAAACTTCTCTAGCATTAACTCACGCCTAAATCGTTAGTCCTAAAAATGTATTTGTATTTAACTTTGGCAATTTGGACAGTTTGAAGCATGTTTAGCTTAATGTATTAGTAATTTGATGGTTTGCATTGGCTATATGACATCATCCACTTTCCTGCCTTATTCTGAATTTCTATAGGAATTAACTTATATCATTAGTATGCCTTAATCTGTTAAAACCTTCGCTCTAGCTGTAATTTGCTCCTATGACTATATTTGTCACTTAGTATGTTCTTACCCTGCCGATTCTGTACCCCTAACAGCTAATTATCTTAGACCAGTTTTTCCTGACTTATTTCCCCTATGATATGTGATTCTATGAGTTGTACTGTTTAATCTCTGTGTTTAGCATAATTTGATCCTTTAGGTTTGAACTTGTTCATTTAGTGATAATTGTTTGTCTTACTGGCCTAATGCTCCTTTGCCTATTAACTTTGTAATCCCAGATGTTTAAGACTCCTTGCTTCTTACAAATATACCCTGCCCCATTTAGTGAAAACTTGCGGTATTAACTTGTTTCTTGAGTTCATGCACCCTCTGTGTTGATATGTTCATCATGTGATCACTATGTAATGTCTGTTTCTAAAAAAATTCAAATGCACTCTTCCAAACCCTATTACTCTACTACTATTTTCATTGATTGTTTCCCTAGTTTTGAGCCTATAAGTCTTGGCAGGCTGAAAGCCATGGCCGCTAAAGCTTCTCTATTAACCTCCCTAGTGTGAGCAATGCTTGGGGTCCACTTTGATACCCTTGTGAACTATGACACATTATGGCCTGAGTTTTTTTGGCCTTTTTTTCTTATTACTCAATTTTGCCCCTCCTTTGCCTACTGAATAGGCCAATTGGTTTGTGTAAATGACTGTTTTCTTGGATCCTTTGATCAACTATGGCTGTTGGGTTTAGTCCAAGTTCTCTTGTGGTTTCTGGGCTATGTTGAAATATGTATAGAGACAAAATTGAAGGCCTGGCTAGGCTGGGTGCTTTTTGGGCCTGTCTTGGGCCTACTATAGTTATTTATATCCCTTTGTAATTTATTTCATTATTGGGCCTGTAATAATTCTATAGTAACAATTGGAGTATTAGTGAAAGTTGGGAAAATGAGTCTATGATAATGTTTGCATGAAAGGGTAGAAATCCTGCCTATAGGACCTGAGTGTTTCATCTTGTTCAACATGCTCTGTTTCTATGTGTTTGATAAATAACATGCCTATAGGACATAATTAATCTCACCGGTTCACGCGTTATTATCTGCCTACTATATTGCAACACAGTGATTGTTTGTTCAATTTGCTCTATGTTAGATGTCATGCCTATAGGAGCATGTTGAGTAATAAATATTTGCTCTTCACAATGTTCATGTAGATATCATGCCTATAGGAACATAATCAAATCAACTACTATTATTGTTATTCCCATCATATTGCTCGCAAAGAAATCATGCCCATAAGAATATAATTGAATTGGCAACTATTACTGTTTTCCCATCATATTGCTCGCCTAGAAAGCATGCCTATAAGAATATAATTGAATTGGCTACTATTACTTATTCCCATCATATTGCTCGCCTCGAAATATGCCTATAAGGATAAAAGGATAAAGAATTAGTCTCAATGGCCAATTCCTAGAAATCCTGCCTATAGGATCATGTTGCTCGCCTAGAAAGTATGCTTTATAGTCAATGCTGGCAATTTTAAATTATCAACTATTCCATTGCCTTATTTCGCGAATGATTTAGAAAGCATGCCTATAGGATTTGTAATATTTATGATCTGCAAATTCGTTGTTCTAGGAAAGGAATATTGACTGTATGTTTAAAATTCAGAATCACATAGAAGCCATGACTATAGTATTTAAAGACACTATTTCGTCTTTTTTCTGTAATTCGTCTACTGCCTCATTATGAACCTGTTAGCATGCATTTGTTGTTCACATGTGGAGGCTAAATTGAGCCATTTATTGCCCTGATGTGTAGTCCTACATGTTTTGAATGTCGCTTAGATTTATCATTTTTGCTCAACCTGAGTACAGTCTAGCACCATCCAAATAGTAGGTCCAAACCCTCCTGGGCCATAGGCATGGGGACGGGTAGTGCACACATAAGGCACGATTTAGAATCAACTAGTGCTCTTTAGGTAAAAAACTTAAAGATAGTAATCGAGTAGCAGGAGATGATGGTCTGTGCCCCCTGAATAACATGAGTAACAACCCATCTCGAGGGAGTTACGCAGTATTATTTATGTTGCAAGGGGTGATCCTTTAGGCTAAAAAACTTAGGACCCCCCATTTTATGTTTGAATCAAGTATTTGTAGTTGTTCAAAGTTTAATAATAAATTGCCTAAACTTCTTGTTTTCTCTCTGTTTATCTGGCTAATTCATATAATTCAAGTTCGGACGGGACCCACTGTTGTGGACCTCGAAGAGTGCCTAACACCTTCTCTTCGAGGTAATTTGAGCCCTTACCCGATCTTTGGTGACGTAAACTAGTTAAACCTGAGTCTTATGGAAATAGGTGCCCCAACTCACCTTAAGCCCGTTAGCTGGTGACTCTCCTCTTTTAACACCTCCTCAAAAGAGTTATCATACGTCGAAATCCGATTTTGCGAGAAAAAGGGGCGACAGGCCCCACTGCCAAATTTTCAAGCGGTGTTGGAAATTTTTATAAATTCTTAAATTCCAAGCATTGGAGTATATTTTTGATTAATTTGCACATTGTTTTGACTAGTTTCGGATTGAACGAAACCAAGTTGGGTGTTTAGAGCGAAATTGTGGTAAGAAAATGGGCTTTAAGACGAGGTAAGTCTCTTTTCTAACTTTGTAAAAGGTAACTAACCCCATATGTGAATTGATTTAATATGTGCTTCTATTTGTGGGGGCTACATATGCACGAAGTTACGAGAGTCCTTACGTAGCTACTAATTATGCTTATGTCCGGGTAGTTAGGACCCAAATTATGTTATACATGAGATGTTTGCACCCTACTTGTTAATTTAATTTCTTAACTCATATTGAAACTTTAAAAAGAAATTTTAAAAGCTTAAACTTCATTTACTTGAGTTTTGGACTATCACACCTCCTTATTCTGAGGGATGGGGAGTTTTCAAATTAAAGTGATATTAATTAAAATGGGATTATTTTTTGATTTACAGTCGCCACTTGGAATAATTTATGGTGTCCCAAGTCACCGATTTATTTTAGAATCCCAAATCAAGGAAATTTGACTATGTTTTACAGTCCGCAAAATACAGAAGACCAGGTAAGGAATTCTGTTAACCCGGGAGAAGGTGTGAGGCACTCCCGAGTTTTGTGATTTTAGCATGGTCACTCAAATATTAATAATTGGAATGATTAACTGATTAATTACATATTTAGAACCTATTGTGAGTTTTTATCATCTAACCACATTTAATATAATTTTAACTGCCTTTAATATTTATGGAATTTGTTTGAACAAGTGGCAATGTTGCGCACTCCTTTGTTTTTGTACACATTGCGAATCGCATCACATGAAACACACTCGTGATCCACAATATGTTAACTTTATTATTGTTTGAAGTTGTGGTCGAGTCATGTGAAGCGCACACTCGAATTTGGATTTATGTATCACAACTATGCTACGGAAACCTTACCCATAGTCATGAGGATTTATTTATTAATTATGCCTAAAGCAAGCTACAATGTTCATATATTGTTCTTCTCATGCATTTGAGATTATTATGAGGCCACGAGTTATGGAAGAGAGTTGTTGAGGTAAAGGCTTAGTCATTTTATTTTTCCAAGGAACTTTATGTGTTGAGAGGGGTTTTGGCATTTAGATCGATATTGGATAATCGTCAATTAAGCATATATTGAGAAACTACTTGTTCGAACCAAACACTTTAACAAATTGAAAAGAATCATATTGATTAAACTATTACTATCAGAAGAAATGGAAATGAATATAATAGTTGATCATCACTCTAGTGGGCCCAGGCTTAAAACATTGGGCTTAGTATCCAAACCCAGCGACCTGGGGTCTGGACTTGCTTAACCAAACTCCAGATGTGCCGATTTGCTAGTCCATTCCACTTCACGTAAGTCCCTGATGGAATTGGTTCTGAAAAATAACTATACAGATTTAAATCTTCAAATTAGGCACAATGAACTTGAATCAGAATATGTACAACTAAATTAAGGATTAATTTATAAATATCGCCTATTCTATAGCTATTGTTCACAGTATGACGATTTTACACCAATAGCCAAATCCCAACCCCGCACTTTCATTTCATTCTTCACATTCCTTCAATGAAGCCTTGCCTTTATCACCTGTTCAATTATATCCTTTCTTCTCGAGCTGACTTTAATTCATAATCATAAGTATAAACTAACATCAGGAATTGCATAAGCAAACAAAAGATTAGATTCATTATGAAACTATAACTATCCTTTGAATAGCACATTATAGCAGCTCAATCAAAGGTAGACCGGTTTAACTATTGAACAACAACACACGAAATCAGATGTAAACACAACAAATCACTCGACTCTTCATTAGCACATTCAAATAGAGTTATAGAAGGAGTTTCAAATACCTAGAAGCAAAATCAATAGATGAACTTGACAAATAAGAATCAGAGAAAGAAAGTGAAGATCTAGCTAGCAAAACATCAACAAGCTCACAATCAAACAAACAGCTCCAGAACTTCAAAACAATTCGAAATCCAAGGAAGAAAGTGATGCAAAAACCAGTAAAATGGAAGAGCAAAACAACTTTTGTAGCTTTTTTTTTCTATCTATTTTTGAACCTCAAATTCTCGTTTTCAAAAAGAAATCAGGGTGAATGAAAGGAACCTGAATTTTAGAGAGATTTTTATGTCAAAATCCCATGTGACAAGGAGAGGAGGAATACCTTTTTAGAGAATGTGAACATGTGCCCATGATAGGGAATGAGAGAGAGATTAAAAGGAATCTGCCAGCACGAAAATTTTAGGGAAAATGGCATCTTTATTAACAAAAATAAATAGACAGTCGTCCAATTTCTAGATATTTCCACTCATTCTCAACTCTTTTCTTAACAAATTGGGACAATTGTCCCTTTTTCTAGAAGCTTATTTTATTCCCAGAACCTCTTAAACTTTTTTAAATTTCAATTATTACCCCAAGATTTAAATTTATTTCCCATTTTAATGTATTTCCAACCAAACAAAACAGATTTCATCATTTTCCTATTTCTTTTTGTAATGACCCGGCCGGTCATTTTGAGCTCTAGTATGTCATTTGGCGGTTTGAGGCCATTAACAGCTCCACTTAAGGTATTATGACTTGTACGCGTGGTCAGAATTGAAATTTCGGAGTTGAATTGGAAAGAGAAATCTCATTTCGGAAGCTTCAAACTGGAAGAATTGACTAAGATTGAATTTTTGAGTAAACAACATCGGAATTGATATTTGAAGGTTCCAGCAGGTTTGAATGATGATTTTGTACTTTAACGTATGTTCGAATCGGGTTTTGGCTGACCTGGGAGCGTTTCGGCGCCTATTGTGGAAGTTAGCATCTTTGAAGAATTTCATAAATTTGGGTTGAAGTGCATTTCAATGTTATTGATATCCGTTTGGAATTTTGAGTTTGAGGATAGCCGCGTATGGTGATTTTGATATTGAGAGCGCGTTCGAAAGTGGATTTAGAGGTCCGTAGGTTATTTAGGAGTTGTTTGGTGAAATTTAGAAATTTCAAGGTTTTTAAGAAGTTTTACTGGGAGGGGACTTTTTGATATCGGGGTCGGATTCCAATTCCGGAAGTTAGAGTAGGTCTATAATGTCAAATGTGACTTGTATGTGAAATTTGAGATCAATCGGACGTGATTTGATAGGTTATGGCATCGAATGTAGAAGTTTGAAGTTCTAAACTTCATAAAGCTTGAATTGGAGTGCTATTCATGATTTTAGCATTGTTTGATGTGATTTGAAGCCTCAAGCAGGTCCGCATTATTTTTTGGAACTGGTCGGGGTGATTGGACGGGGTCCGGGGGGCCCTGGGTGGATTTCGGGTGGTTAACAGATTGAATTCTGCCTTATGAAGATTTCTAAGCCTGATGTCATCTGGTGTAACCGCACCTGCGAGGTTTTGGCCGTAGGTGCAGAGCCGCAGAAGAGACCAAAGGGGCGTAGATGCGGTTTGGCGGGGAAGTGCAGAAAGGAACGTGCAGAAGCGAAAGTGGGCAACTAGGGGATAGATCGCAGAAGTGGTAGTAGGGCCGCACCTACGGAACAGCAGAAGCAGTCAAGTTACCGCAGGTGCGAAAGTCGGGGCTGGCAGTGTCTTCTTTAAGAACGAGGGTTTGGCTCTATCTCATTTCATTTTCGCCCATGGAAGCCGATTTTGGAGCACGTTGGAGTTCCATCTTCATCAATCATAATGGGGTAAGTGATTTCTTTACAAATTTTGAGTTAAATACATAAGTGTACATAGATTCGAACATGGAAACTAGTAGAATTTGGGATTTTGAAGAAAAACCTAGAAATTGGTATTCTTAGATTTTAACCACGAAATTGGACATGGAATTGAGAATAAATTATATATTTGAGTTCGTAAGATTATGGGTATCTTCGAAAAATTTCGGAATCCGGGCACGTGGCCCCGAGGGTGATTTCTATCGACTTTCCTAGTGGAGTTGGGAACTGTTGTAAATAGAATTGTTATGAGTATTAGAGTGTATTTTCATTAGTTTGTGCATTGTTTGGCTAGTTTTGGAGCGTTGGGCATCAGTTTGAGGTGCTATATTGGTGATTCAGATTATGGAAGTTCGGAGCGAGGTAAGTCTTCTTTCTAACCTTGTAAGAGGGAATTAACCCCATAGGTGAACCAAATTGTTATGTGCTTCTACTTGTGGAGTCTTCGTACGCACGAGGTGACGAGAGTCCGTATGTAGCTATAAGTTATGCCTATGTCCGGGTAGTTTTAGGCTCACGTCATGCCTTGTTGATATTGTTATTTATTTATGCTTATTTTTGCCTTGAGAGGGAGCGAGATTGAGTTTGCTTACTAAATATTTTGAAAGGAGCTGAAATTGAAGAATTTAATATTTAAAAGGTTTCATTTGAACTTCGTAAATTCGAAAAGAATTGAGGAATATTATAATAGCTTAAGAAATCTATGTGTATCTGCATCGCATGTATGTTTCGCGAGCTGGGTAATTTCCTTAAAAAGCTACAAGTTGAATTTCCCCCATTTAGCAAAGAATTAAGAAAGAGATACGATTTTAATGTTAAATTTATATTTGACCGCGTCACAGGTATGATTCTCAAGCGGGGTAATTTCTTAAATTTATATTTGACTGCGTCCCATGTATGATTCGTGATTGGGGAAATAGATGCATCTATTGTTTGCGTTGTTCGACCCTCGAAAGTGCACAGTTCACATTTATATTGGATCGGGCCGAACGTCCTCTGTGGAAATTATGTGTGATAACTGGAAACCCTTTTTATAATTTGTAAAAATTCATCGCTGAAAGATCATTTGTTTTAAATGAAGGAAGTGTTTTGGGGTTCCTTAATAATGATGAAAGAATTGTTCAGCTCTCTTCTTGCTCTGAGTTTTGTTGTTATCTCTACATATCATTTTAAATTAGAACCTCATATTATGATATTATTGGACCACTTGTAAGTGTCAAAGTCGACCCCTCGTCACTACTTCTTCGAGGTTAGACTGGATACTTACTAGGTATGTGTTGTTTTCGTACTCATACTACACTTGCTGTGCATTTTAGTTGCACATGCACATGCATGTCTAGTGTCCCAGTGGATGCAGCGGCATGGTTGATACGGAGACTTAGGTGAGCTGCATCTCTCAAGATGACCCACAACCAACAAAGTTTCCTTTAGAGTATTCGTAGTTCCTATTCAGTCCAAATTGTATTCCGGACATTTATTGTATTTTATTTTATTCCTTAGTAAACTCTCATGAACTTGTGACACCAGGTTTTGGGATGATTATGGATTATTCAAAATTGTTAAAAAATTATTATTTATTTGTGAAGTCCATGTTTTACTATTAAATTGAAGAAAAATCATGATTTCTAAAATACTAAAACGAGAACTAAATTGATTATTTAGTGTTGGCTTGCCTGACAATGATGCCTGACACCATCATGACCTTTAATGGAATTTGGGTCATAACTGTAAGCACGTGACTTTTGCCCTATACGAAATACTCCTATAAAATCCCAAGAAAATAGATTTTTTTTAATTATTTTCCATTTTATAGGATTTTTATTAATTGTTTGCATTTTGTGCACATTTAATTTTTATTTTAATCATGAAAAAATACCAAAAATATTATGCATCTGCATTTAGGATTTGATTTTAAATTCTTAGAATTAATCAGTAATTATTTACTTGATAAAATTTGAAAATTACAAAAATAGCTCATTTTTACATGTTTTGTCTGTTAATTTTAGTTTATTGATTTTCCTCTTTTAATTTAGAATTAAGTAATGTTTAAAATTTTTATAATTAGTTAATTACTTTAATCTCACATTTTTAGGTAATTTAGGATTTTTTTAATTATTAGGTTTTTAATTAAAAAAAGGAAAAACAAGGGAAAAGAAAAGGAATTTAGAAAAGAAAAGAAAATTGAAGAAGAATCTCCTTTTTTTTTGCGGAACTGGGCCAACTCCAATACACCCAAATTTGGCCCAATATTTTGTCTCTACACAAATTAATTCCCCAGCCCAAAACACCCATGACCCGATCCGGATTGGCCCAAACCCTCTCTTTAAAACCCCACGTTCCTAAAATCTAGGGTAGAGCTTCCCCTTCAGATTGAGAACAAAAATGGCGCATTCCTTTATCTTCACAAAAGAAGAACCAGCGAAGAGGGCACAATCAGATAGAGACCAAAAAAGAGAGAGACTCTCGAACCAAAAAGAAAAAAGCGTTGTTCTTCAATCTTCCTCCCGATCTCTCTCGATTGAACACAAAAACGGACTTCATACTCTTCGCTTCAACACCCAGTAACGACCACACAAACGCCCCCATCTCAAAATCATCAAACCAACCCCAAATGGCCATGAAACTGACCAAAATTCCAGCGAAAAATAACACCCAAAAACAGCTCCAAATCCGGAATCGAACCCAGATTTGAGACTTCTAAAAGGACTCCAAAAAACACAAAATAAAGAAAAACAGAGATAAAGAAAAAAGAGAGATCTTCGAGCTCGATGAAGTTGTAGAACTTGGCTCGAAGCTGTTTTTCGGATTTTTCTTCCCTTGGTTTGTTACTGTGTTGTTGTTGTACCTGCTATATTTGTGGATTTTCTCTTTGCTTTGCTGAGTTCCATATCATTCAACGTCCACTGTATTCCGTTTCTTCTATCTTTCTTAAAGGTATTGTCCCGTAAACTTTGCTCAAATTCGGATATGTCGAAGATTAATATATGGATGTGATTTTCATTGTGATGGTTAGTTGAGTACGATTTATGGTTTATACATATGGATTGTTTGAGCATATTTTCTTTTCTGTTCATTATTGGAATAATTAGTCTTTGTTATCTTGTTGGTTTTAAAATCTTAACCAGAACATTGTGATTCACAAAAGTAAAATGTGTGTATGATGTCGGACGTCAAAGGTGAAAGTAAGAATTGGCATACCATATGCGAAGCTTTTCCGGCTAGAAATGAACAACAGAGCTCTACAAATTTGTTTAAATCTCTATGTTAGTAATTATATATTATTTTTGGCTAAATATGTTGTCAGTAATACTTCACATAGTGCTTACAACTTAAAGCAAAAATGTAGACAGTGTAGGTCACTTGTTAATTATCCCAAATTAGTTTAGAAGAAATAATTTAATATCGTAGCTTGCTTGAGGCGCGATTAATAAACCATTGTGACTATGGGTACGGTTCCCGTGATATAGTTACGAGGCCTAATTCCAAAACTCGAGGGTGCATTTCATATGACCCGATTATAACAACTTCGAATAATAAAACTCTTTGAAATAATTTGAGGCGTGCCATGTCAAATAAAATCTCAAAACTCATGGCCCTCACTTAATTAATTTTAGCTCTTTAAAAAATCGAGGTGTGCCGTTAGTTGAATTTTTCATGGCCCTCCCAAAGTTAAAAACGCGTAGTTATTTTAGGCGCGCTATTTTAATAATATTACCTTCCTAAATTCGGGTGCGCATTTATGTGACCCAAATCCAAATCTCAACAACGCTAAATAGATGTGTCAGGGACCCGCGGGTGCATTTATGTGACGTGGTCGAAGATGTGTTTTAGTTGACGTTGAATCTTCCTAAAAATATTTAGATAAAAGCGGTTATAAAGTTAAAATTGAACCATAGGCTAAAACATGTATTAAAAATCAGATAATAGGCCAATTATAACAATTGAGCAACCGTGCTAGAACCACGGAATCCGGGAATGCCTAACACCTTCTCCCGGATTAACAAAACTCCTTTCCCAGATTTCTGGTTCACGAACTATAATACAGAGTCAACCTTTTCCTCGACTCGGGATTTGAACCGGTGACTTGGGACACTGTAAATTATCTCAAGTGGCGACTTTGAATCTTTTAATAAATAATCTCGTTTCGATTGTCACTTTAAGTTGGAAAAAACTCCTCTATACACTCATTCTCGGGAGTGTAGGTAAAAAGGAGGTGTGACAGCTCTGGAGACTCTGTTGGGGATCGAACCTAGAATCTCTGGTTCAGGGTTCAGAATTCGAGCTTAGATGAATTGTTGTATTTGGTTTTATCCATTATCTGATTTTATTACATGTTTGGATCTAATGTGCTAAATGTTGCTTTTACCGCTTTGATATTATCTGAACTGTATATAAACTGCTACGAAACCCTTCTCTTCTCATCTTCGGGGATGTGCTCGCTTGTCGAGACTCCCTATTCTGTTAGTGTCATACCTTGAAATAAGAAAGAGGCTCGGACAAGTTACTAAGCCGGATGACCTTTTGGTTTCCGGTACGTAGCCCCCTCCTCGGCTCGAGTTGTCCGCTCGGGTACACAATCTAGCACACATACCCAGGTTTTTTGACCTAAGAATAACTCAGCCTCATGCCAAATCCCTAGTAGGCACGTTTGTTTGCATCTTGTGCATTTGACTTCGGGGACTCAACACAGGGGTTGGGTCCGTCTAGGACAAGTGTACCCAAAATAACAGACCATCTTGATGCATCCTATGTGCTACATGTTGCATTTCTTCAAGGGTAAAAGGGTCATTTGGCGGACCAATGATAATTGAGGGCGAATGAAAAAAAAGAAAAAAAAGAGAGGCTGAAGTGTGAGGATGAAGCGAGTAGGGCCCAATTATATTTTTGTTATATTTTAATAAGAAAAAGAGCATGGAAACTTCAAAAAGATTTTGCACTTTTTATCAGGGCTCGGATGTGAATTTCGACGGTTCGGTTAGTTCCGGGAGGTGATTTGTGACTTAGGAGCAGGACCGGAAGTAATTTTGGAGGTCCGGTGTTGAATTAGGCTTGAATTGGCGAAGTTAGTATTTTGGCGAATTCCGGTTGATAGGTGAGATTTTGATCCGGGTGTCGGAATGAAATTCCGAGAGTTGCTGTAGCTTCATTGTGTCATTTGGGATATGTGTGCAAAATTTCAGGTCATTCAGACATCGTTTGGTCGGGGTTTTGATCGAATGTGTGTTTTAGAAGTTTTAAAAGAACTTAGGCTTGAATTCGATATAATTTGATGATTTTGGTATTAGTTGAAGTGTTTTAACGATTGGAGCAAGTTTGGATAATGTTTTAAGACATGTTGGTGCTTTTAGTTGATGTCTCGAGGGCCTCGGGTGGATTTCGGAAGGTTAACGGAATGGAATTCGGACCCAAAAAGAAAAGAAAAAGCTGCTGCAATTTCTGCTGCTAAGCTGTCTTTGGACAGCAAATGTGTAGTCGTGGAGCGTACTTTAGAGGCCTATATCTTTTGATCTACAAGGAATTTTGAGATGATTAAAATATGAAAGTTGTAGCTCTTTGCGTCTAGTTTTCAGAAAGCTAAGGAAATCGTAATTTGGACATCTGTAGAGAAAGTGATGATCGATTGAAGATGACTGGAGGAGCAGTTTCTCCAGAATTTTCTGATTTCATGGAACCGACTTTAGAAACTCATATCTCGGGATATATAAAGATTTATATGGTGTACAACCTACCAAATTAAAGATCTTCGAGTCTAGTTTCTAAATCTTCAAACCGTTTGTAATTTGGATATTTATACAAGACATTATGGGTGTTTAAACAGAAGGTGTCCGATAAGGAAAAATTTTAATACGATGTACAACTTGTATAGGACAAGTGGAAAGTACAACTCGAGGAAGCACAGACAGATTCTTTAAACACGGATTTGACTTATTTCTTTCATTTCTTTCATGTGGCTTGGATGATTTTGGAGAGAATTTCAAGGGGGATTTTATCAAGCATCAAAGGTGAGTTGTTCTATTTATTTCCAAGTTAAATACAAGATTATATGTGAATTAGAACATGAAAATCAGTAGAAAAGTGGGGTTTTAGGGCTTGTGCTTTTGAAATTTTCTAGGGTTGATTTGAAGGGTCAAACGAGCTCCGATTTTTGTGTTCTTTATATGTACGGACTCGTGAGAGGACGAAGAACATTTTGGTATAAAAAGTTTTGAGTTTTGAGACGTGGGCCCGGGGCTCGAGTTTTGCCAAATTCGTTAATTTTGATATTTTTCGAGTGTTTTCGATTGGGTATTGTCCCTTTAGCATAATGCGACATATTCGTTGTGATTTTGAGCAAATTCGTCGCACGAGGAGGCTAATTTGAGAGGCAAGGGTATATCGAGCTAGAGCTTCTACCGGTTTGAGGTGAGTAATTGATGTAAATGATGTCCTGAGGGTTTGAAACCCCAGAATTTCACATTGTAATGCTATATTGAGGTGACTTGCACACCAGATAACGGACGTGGGGTAGAGCACCATTGGGGATTGTGACTTAGTCCGTCCCGAGAGATGTTTTTACCGTGTTTTCTACTTGAACTAAATTGAAAATCATCCTTACTTGGATTTAATTGTTACATTTGGGCTTTTTGCCAATTATTTGAATCCTTCAGGGATTGACATCACTGTTTTCGCATACATCCATTTCATTTGATCTCAGTCCATGGTTTTAAATACTGTTTTGCAAACTCAGCCGTCTTTCTTAGATTTGAAAACTTAAATGATATTTCTAAATGATATTTCGGGCTGAGAACTACTGTTTTACAAATGCCCAAGAGGCTTATTATGATTTCTGGACTGAGCATGGATTAGGCTGCGCGACGCAGCAGTGATTTGAAACAGTGGTAACAATGACACTGTATGTTGTGACTTGAAATAGTGGTAACAATGGCACTGTGTGATATAAATAGGTCAGGTAACAATGAATGACCAAGACTTGATTGATGCCACGAGAGGGCTTGTTATTGCGCTCGGGCTGTAGGAGCCCTTCCGGAGTCTGTACACACCCCTAGTGAGCGCCGTCGATGATAAATAAAATGGATGGTTCGGCCTGCACGCCGTAGTGGGTACTAGAGAGTACCATCATATGCATTGCATTGCACTCATTCATTTGTTTTTATCTGTTATGCCTGTCTCAGTATTTGGTACTCTGATTTAATTGACTTGTTGTTTCACTATTTGTTGTTCTATACTGTCAGTTATAGTTTACTTTGTATTTTTCCACGATTTCTTATTCTCAACCTTTATTTATGTTTATTACTCACTGGGTCGGAGTACTCACATTACTCCCTGCACCTTGCATGCAGATCCAGGTACACTACAGGCTGAGTGAGGATTTGTTTAGCTGAGCAGCAGTATCCGGGAGTATTGAGGTAGCTGCATGGCGTTAACAGCCTTGATCTCTCCCCTCTATCTCTATCTTTTATTCCGCATTTTTCCTAGATAGACTTGTAATAGGTGGATATTCTGTATTAGAGGCTCATATTCGTGACACCGGATTCTATTGGGCTATGGTTTGGTATTTTAGTTGAATTTCCGCAGGTTTTATTATTAATTATACACTTGAGAGTGATAACTTAGTAAATTCTCTGTGATATTTAACTATAATCTGAATAAGAATTTGGGATAATGTTGTTAAATGGTCTGGCTTGCCTAGTAGTGTGTTGGGCGCCATCATGACCGGGGTTGGGGTCGTGACAAGTTGGTATCCGAGCCTAGGTTAATTGGTCTCGCGAGTTATGAGCCGGTTTAGTAGAGTCTCGCGGATCGGTACAGAGACGTCTGTATTTATCCTCGAGAGACTGCAGAACCTTTAGGAAAACTTCATATTCTTGAAATTCTTGTCGTGCGACTTTGTTGATCCGAACATTAAAAATATTTTCTATCATTCTATTCTCTCGCAGATGGCGAGGACTCATGCTACTGGACGAGGTGGACGACCACCAGCGCCACCCACTGATGCCACCAGAAGCCGTGGACGCGGTCGTGGGCGTGGCAGAGGTAGAGTAGCGCGGGTAGCACCTGTTAATCCACCAGCTTCCCCAGTTCCAAATCAGGCTCCAGCAGCTGTACCAGTTCGAGCACCAGCTATGCCTATCGTGATTTCGGGTCTTCAGGAGACCTTGGCTCAGATTTTGACAGTTTGTACTGGCCTAGCTCAGGCGGTCTCAGCCACTACAGCCGCAACTACTTCACAGGTCAGGGAAGGCACACAGACTCCTGTTAATCGCACAACTGAGCAGGTTATACAGGGATTGCAGACACCGGAAGTTGTTACAGCTCAGCCGGTTGCACCAGTTCAGAACTTTGTGGTCCCAGCTATGCCAGAGGATGAGCAGCGTCGTCTCGAGAGATTTGGTAGGCTCCAGCCTCCGATATTCAGCGGTGTAGAGGGCGAGGATTCCTAGGGTTTTCTTGACAAGTGTTAGTATATGCTTCGCACCGCAGGGATTTTGGAGTCGAGTGGTGTACTTTTACTACATTTCAGTTCCAGGGAGCTGCATTTACCTGGTGGGAAGATTTTGAGAGGCATAAACCTTTTGGTGCAGCGCCCCTTACTTGGCAGCAGTTCTCCACTCTATTTCTGGAGAAGTATGTACCTCAGTCCAGCAGAGAGGAGCTGCGTAGGCAGTTTGAGTGGTTGACTCAGGGAGATATGTCTGTGACCCAATACGAGATGAGATTTTCACAGTTGGCTCGTCATGCTACTTGGATGATTCCGACAGATCGTGAGAGGATCCGGAGATTCATAGATGGTCTTAACTACTCTCTCCACATTTTTATGACTAGAGAGAGAGTATTAGGTGCTTCGTTCGAGGAGGTGGTTGACATCGCTCGTGATATTGAGACAGTTCGCCGCAGAGAGAGAGAGAGAGAAGAGGGAGGCCAAGAGGCCTAGAGGTTCAGGCAATTTCAGTAGTGCTCCGTCTAGGGTCCAGTTCCAGCGTGGTAGAGGTCATTCCTTCAGACCTCCTCAGCCGGCCCGTCCAGAGTATAGTAGGACATCTTCAGACCGTGGTCATCTGGGATTTCAGTAGGGCCAGTCTTTACTTAACGCTCTCCCAACTCAGAGCTCATCCTATGCCCCTTCAGTTTAGGGTTCATCTATGCCGAGTGCATCGGCTGGTCATTCAGGTGCAAGGGGTTCCCTCCAGTTCCCTTCTCCAGTACCTGGTAGTTGCTATGAGTGCGGAGAGTTTGGTCATATAAAGAGGCAGTGTCCTCGACTTCGTGGTGGTTAGTTTCAACAGAGGGTCCAACCTTCATCTTCTGCTCCAGTTTCTTCAGCACCCGCCCAGCCAGCTAGGGGTGGATGCCAGGTAGCTAGAGGTCGCCCCAAAGGGGAAGGATGATCAGGCGGTGGCCAGGCTCGTTTCTATGCTATTCCAGGCAGGACAGATGCTATTGCGTCAGATGCTGTTATCACAGGTATTATCTCAGTCTGCCACACAGATGCCTCTATCTTATTTGATCCCGGATCCACCTATTCTTATGTGTCCTCATATTTTGCTCATCATTTGGGTACGACTCGAGGGTGTCTTGCTTTACCCGTGCACGTATCTACCCCGGTGGGCGATACCATTATTGTAGACCATGTGTATCGGTCTTGTATTGTGACTATTGGGGGTCTGGAGACCCGAGTTGATTTATTATTGTTGAGCATGGTAGATTTTGATGTTATTCTGGGCATAGATTGGCTATCTCCGTGTCATTCTATTCTAGACTGTCATGCTAAGACAGTTACTTTGGCTATTCCGGGTGTTCCGAGGATCGAGTGGCATGGTATGACTGATTATGTTCCTAGCAGAGTAATTTCCCTCTTGAAAGCCCAGTGTATGGTTGGGAAGGGTTGCCTATCGTATCTAGCTTTTGTGCGAGATGTTGGAGCTGAGACTCCTAGTATTGATTCTGTCCCAGTTGTGAAGGATTTTCCTGATGTATTTCCTACAGACCTACCGGGCATGCCGTCGGATAGGGATACCGATTTTGGCATTGACTTGGTGCCGGGCACCCAGCCCATTTCTATTCCGCCATATCGTATGGCACCAGCAGAGTTGAAAGAATTGAAGGAGCAGCTTTAGGAGCTCCTAGACAAGGGGTTCATTCGGCCTAGTGTGTCACCGTGGGGTGCGCCAGTTCTGTTTGTGAAGAAGAAAGATGGCACAATGAGAATGTGCATTGACTACAGGCAGTTAAATAAGGTAACAGTGAAGAACAAGTATCCTTTACCTCGCATTGATGACTTATTTGATCAGCTTCAGGGAGCGAGGGTGTTTTTAAAAATTGATCTCCGTTTGGGCTATCACCAGTTAAAAATCAGGGACTCGGATATTCTTAAGACAACTTTTAGGACTAAATATGGTCACTATGAGTTTCTAGTCATGTCTTTCGGGCTGACCAATGCCCCAGCAGCGTTCATGCATTTGATGAACAGTGTATTTCGGCCTTATCTGGATTCTTTTGTTATTGTATTTATTGATGACATTCTGGTGTACTCGCGTAGCCAGGAGGAGCACGCCAAACATTTGCGTGTAGTGTTGCAGAGATTGAGGGAGGAGAAGCTTTATGCTAAATTCTCCAAGTGTGAATTTTGGCTAAGTTCTGTGGCATTCTTGGGACACATAGTGTCCAGTGAGGGTATTCAGGTCGATCCAAAGAAGATAGAAGCAGTACAGAGTTGGTCTAGACCGTCCTCAGCCATAGAGATCCGTAGTTTTCTCGGATTAGCATGCTATTATCGTAGGTTTGTTCAGGGTTTTCATCCGTTGCGTCGCCCTTGACCAAGTTGACTCAGAAAGGTGCTCCATTTGTATGGTCAGACGAGTGTGAGGAGAGCTTTAAGAAGCTCAAGACAGTTTTGACCACAGCTCCAGTATTGGTTTTACCATCAGCTACAGGTTCATATGGTGTATATTGTGATGCTTCGAGAGTTGGGATTGGCTGTGTGTTGATGCATGAGGGTAGAGTTATTGCTTATGCTTCTCGTCAGCTAAAGCCCTATGAGAAGAACTACCCTGTTCATGACTTAGAGTTGGTTGCTATAGTTCATGCCTTGAAAATTTGGAGGCACTATTTATATGGCGTATCTTGCGAGGTATTCACTGATCATTGCACTCCTCAACATTTGTGTAAGCAGAAAGACCTTAATTTGAGGCAGCGGAGGTGGCTAGAGTTGTTAAAAGATTATGACATCACTATTTTGTATCATCTGGGAAAGGCCAATATAGTGGCAGATGCCTTGAGCCGAAAGGCAGTCAGTATGGGGAGTTTGGCGTACATTCCAGTTAGGGAGAGGCCCTTTGCAGTTGATGTTCAAACCTTGGCTAATCAGTTTGTGAGACTGGACATTTTTGAGCCCAGTCGGGTGTTGGCTTGTGTGGTTTCTCGGTCTTCCTTATATGATCGCATCAGAGAACGCCAGTATGATAATCCGCATTTGCTTGTCCTTAAGGACAGAGTTCAGCATGATGATGCCAGAGATGTGACTATAGATGATGATGGCGTATTGAGGATGCAGGGCTGTATCTGTGTGCCCAATGTATATGGGCTTAGAGAGTTAATTCTAGAGGAGGCCCACAACTCGCGGTATTCTATTCATCCGGGTGCCGCGAAGATGTATCAGGACTTAGGACAACACTATTGGTGGAGAATAATGAAGAAAGATATTGTAGGTTATGTAGCTCGGTGTCTCAACTGTCAGCAGGTGAAATATGAGCATCAGAGACCGGGTGGTTTGCTTCAGCGGATGATTATCCCAGAATGGAAGTGGGAGAGAGTTACCATGGATTTTGTGAGTGGACTTCCTTGGACTTTGAAGAAATTTGATTCTATTTGGGTGATTGTGGATCGGCTGACCAAGACCGCACACTTCATTTCGGTATGTACTACTTATTCTTCGGAGCGGTTAGCAGGGATATTTATCCGAGAGATTGTGCGATTGCACGGTGTTCCAGTTTCCATTATCTCAGATAGAGGTACTCAGTTTACTTCCCAGTTTTGGAGGACTTTTCAGCGAGAGTTGGGTACCGAGGTGCAGTTGAGCACATCATTTCATCCTCAGACGGACGAACAGTCTGAGCGTACTATTTAGATATTGGAGGATATGTTGCGTGTCTGTGTGATTGATTTCGGAGGTTCTTGGGATGAGTTTCTACCGCTTGCAGAGTTTTCCTACAATAACAGCTATCAGTCCAACATTCAGATGACACCATATGAGGCTTTGTATGGGAGGCAGTGTAGATCTCCAGTTGGTTGGTTCGAGCCCGGCGAGGCTAGGCTATTGGGGACAGATTTGGTTCAAGATGCCTTAGAGAAGGTGAAGGTGATTCAGGAAAGGCTTCGTACAGCGCAGTCGCGTCAGAAGAGTTATGCGGACCGAAAAGTTTGAGATGTGTCCTACATGGTTGGTGAGAAGGTCTTGCTGAAGGTTTCGCCCATGAAGGGTGTTATGAGATTTGGAAAGAAAGGAAAGTTGAGTCCACGATTCATTGGACCTTTTGAGGTACTTAGGAGGATTGGGGAGGTGGCCTATATGCTTGCTTTGCCACCCAGCTTGTCGAGTGTGCATCCGGTATTTCATGTTTCTATGCTCCGGAAGTATGTTGGGGACCCGTCCCATGTTTTGGATTTCAGCACGGTTCAGTTGGATGGTGATTTGACCTTTGATGTGGAGCTAGTGGCTATTTTGGGTCGTCAGGTTCGGAAATTGAGGTCAAAGGATATATCTTCTGTAAAAGTGCAGTGGAGAGGTCATCCTGTGGAGGAAGCTACCTGGGAGACCGAGCGGGAGATGCAAAGCAGATATCCTCACCTGTTCGAGTCTCCAGGTATGTTTCTTTACCCGCTCGAAGACGAGCGTTTGTTTTAGTTGGGGAGGATGTGACGACCCGGCTCGTCATCACGTGAGTTACCGCCCCGTTTCCCCCATTTTTATGCTTCTTCATGTTTCGTTATCGGTATTCGGTGTGTTAGAGTTAAATCGGATTGGTTTTGATAGGAAATGAGACACTTAGTCTCTTTTAAGGAGGTTTAAGTTGGAAAAGTCAACCGAACATTGACTTATGTGTTAGAGGGCTCGGATTTGAATTCCGACGGTTCGGTTAGTTCCGGGAGGTGATTTGTGACTTAGGAGCAGGACCGGAAGTAATTTTGGAGGTCCGGTGTTGAATTAGGCTTGAATTGGCGAAGTTAGTATTTTGGCGAATTCCGGTTGATAGGTGAGATTTTGATCCGGGTGTCGGAATGAAATTCCGAGAGTTGCTGTAGCTTCATTGTGTCATTTGGGATATGTGTGCAAAATTTCAGGTCATTCAGACATCGTTTGGTCGGGTTTTTGATCGAATGTGTGTTTTAGAAGTTTTAAAAGAACTTAGGCTTGAATTCGATATAATTTGATGATTTTGGCGTTAGTTGAGGTGTTTTGACGATTGGAGCAAGTTTGGATAATGTTTTAAGACATGTTGGTGCTTTTAGTTGAGGTCCCGAGGGCCTCGGGTGGATTTCGGAAGGTTAACGGAATGGAATTCGGACCCAAAAAGAAAAGAAAAAGCTGCTGCAATTTCTGTTGCTAAGCTGTCTTTGGACAACAAATTTGCAGTCGTGGAGTGTACTTCGGGAGCCTATATCTTTTGATCTACAAGGAAATTTGAGATGATTCAAAAATGAAAGTTGTAGCCCTTCACGTCTAGTTTCCAGAAAGCTAAGGAAATCGTAATTGTGACATATGTAGAGAAAGTTATGATCGATTGAAGATGACTGGTGGAGTAGTTTCTCCAGAATTTTCTGATTTCATGGAACCGACTTTAGAAGCTCATATATCGGGATATATAAAAAGTTATATGGTGTACAATCTATCAAATTAAAGATCTTCGAGTCTATTTCTAAATATTCAAACCGTTTGTAATTTGGATATTTAGACAAGATGTTATGGGTGTTTAAACAGAAGGTGTCCGACAAGGGAAAATTTTAATAGGATGTACAACTTGTATAGCATAAGTGCAAGGTACAACTCGACGAAGCACAGACTAATTCTTTAAACACGGATTTGGCTTATTTCTTTCTTTTCTTTCAGTTGGCTTGGATGATTTTGGAGAGAATTTCAAGGGGGATTTTAGCAAGCATCAAAGATGAGTTGTTCTACTTATTTTCAAGTTAAATACAAGATTATATGTGAATTAGAACATGAAAATCAGTAGAAAAGTGGGGTTTTAGGGCTTGTGCTTTTAAGATTTTCTAGGGTCAATTTGAAGGGTCAAACGAGCTCCGATTTTTGTGTTCTTTATATGTACGGACTCGTGAGAGGACGAAGAACATTTTGGTACAAAAATTTATAAGTTTTGAGATGTGGGACCGGGGCTCGGGTTTCGCCAAATTCGTTAATTTTGATATTTTCGAGTGTTTTCGATTGGGTATTGTCCCTTTAGCATAATGAGACATATTCGTTGTGATTTTGAGCAGATTCGTCGCACGAGGAGGCTAATTTGAGAGGCAAGGGTATAGTGAGCTAGAGCTTTGGCCGGTTTGAGGTGAGTAATTGATGTCCTGAGGGTTTGAAACCCCGGAATTTCACATCGTAACGCTATATTGAGGTGACTTGCCTGCCGGATAACGGGCGTGGGGTAGAGCACCATTGAGGATTGTGACTTAGTCCGTCCCGAGAGATGTTTTTACCGTGTTTTCTACTTGAACTAAATTGAAAATCATCCTTACTTGGATTTAATTGTTACATTTGGGCTTCTTGCCAATTATTTGAATCCTTCAGGGATTGACATCACTGTTTTCGCATACATGCATATCATTTGATCTCAGTCCAAGGTTTTAAATACTGTTTTGCAAACTCAGCCATCTTTCTAAGATTTGAAAACTTAAATGATATTTCTAAATGATATTTCGGGCTGAGAACTACTGTTTTACAAATTCCCAAGGGGCTTATTATGATTTCTGGACTGAGCATGGATCGGGCTACGCACCGCAGTAGTGATTTGAAACAGTGGTAACAATGACACTATATGATGTGACTTGAAACAGTGGTAACAATGGCACCGTGTGATATAAATTGGTCAGGTAACAATGACTGGCCAGGACTTGATTGATGCCACGAGATGACTTGTTATTGCGTTCGGGCTGTAGGAGCCCCTCCGGAGTCTGTACACACCCCCAGTGAGCGTCTTCGACGATAAAAAAAATGGATGGCTCGGGCTGCACGCCGCAGTGGGTACTAGAAAGTACCATCATATGCATTGCATTGCACTCATGCATAGAGTGTACCATCATATGCGTTGCATTGCACTCATGCATTTGTTTTTATCTGTTATACCTGTCTCAGTATTTGGTACTCTGATTTAATTGACTTGTTGCTTCACTATTTATTGTTCTAAACTGCCAGTTATAGTTTACTTTGTATTTTTCCACGATTTCTTATTCTCAGCCTTTATTTATGTTTATTACTCACTAGGTCGGAGTACTCACATTACTCCCTGCACCTTGCGTGCAGATCCAGGTACACCACAAGCTGAGTGGGGATTTGTTTAGCTGACAGCAGTATCCGAGAGTATTGAGGTAGTTGCATGGCGGTCGCAGCCTTGATCTCTCCCCTCTATCTCTATCTTTTATTCCGCATTTTTCCTAGACAGACTTGTAATAGGTGGATATTCTGTATTAGAGGCTCATATTCGTGACACCGGATTCAATTGGGCTATGGTGTGGTATTTTAGTTGAATTTCCGCAGGTTTTATTATTAATTATACACTTCAGAGTGATAACTTAGTAAATTCTCTGTGATATTTATCTATAATCTGAATAAGAATTTGGGATAATGTTGTTGAATGGTCGAGCTTGCCTAGCAGTGTGTTGGGCGCCATCATCACCGGGGTTGGGGTCGTGACAGGTCCAGTCTTCCTAGTAAATCTTAGGTTCTTGGCTTTGCAGGGTCATAGCCAAATTTTGCACTTCTAGCCAAATTTTGCACTTTTATCCACCTTTTGGCCAAATAAGCCAATTTGCAAAAATAGCCTCAACCATGTCTTCCATGTGTCCAGTAGGGAGTGTTATTGTCTCACATAGTGTTGATTTAAGTTTTCTCATATAGGTGTGGATTTATTTACCGAAGTTTGAATATGACAGATACCCCGTGACCATCCAGTCAGGATCGCTCAGTCCGGAGTTGTTTGTGGAGATTTGTTTTACTTTTAAGTTTTGAGTCTATTCTTCATTTTATGTCGTCTTTTACTTTCTAGTTTTGTACAGTAATGTCAAGCCTTTTGTTATTGTATTTTCTACCTTATATTTGGAAAACATATTGTAACTCAAAAATCCAAAAAAAGAGATGTTGCATTTTATATTTCGTTATAAATTTTCTTTAGGATACTAATTCTAGAAATGAAAAAAATGTTGAGGTTGTTTTTCCTTTAGGCAATTAATATCTAGGACTTAAAATGAATTGTTTTTATGTTTCCTTTAGTATATTAGGACCAAAATTCCAAAAAAAAAAAGAATTTTCTTTTAGTACTTCTTTCAAATCTTTCTTTAAGGTGTTAATTCCAAAATCCAAAAAGATTTTCTTTTAAGGTGTTTCTTTGGGAAATTAGTGAAAAATGAAAAAAAATCTTTTATTTTCATTAGAACTTTAGGATATTGTACATATAAAAAAATACTTTATCATTAGAATTTCTTTTTAGGTAATCAAAATTGAAATCCAAAAGCATTTTGTTTTATCTTTTTCATTGCTCGTTTCGAAATATCGCGTCAAGATATCAAATGAAAAATTCAAAATATGTTTTTGTGGTTTATTGTTTAGATTTCCTCCTTAAAAAAAGAAACGAATCAAAAAATATTTTTTTTTCTCTTCTAGGGTTTTCTTTAATAATTTTCCACAGAGTATTTGTCATGAAAAAATATATATGAACATTAAACTTGAGTTTAGAATAGGTTATAGAACATTAAGTCTAGAAAATTCAAAAAAAAAAAAAACGATTTGTTCCTTTATTCCCGATATTCCCGAACTACGCAAAGATCTGATTCATGCGGCGTCATGATACGTAGGCAACCTACATAGGGTTCGATTGAATCATTTTTTATTAAAAGAAAAAAAGAAAAAGAAAAGATAAAAGAAAAGAAAAAAAGAGGTGAAATTGTGGGATGTGAGATATGAGAGAAAGAAAGAGTGATGATTAAAAAAAGAGAAATGAAGGAAAATGGGCAAGCCAACAAGTGCTAGAAAAACAAAAAAATAATAATAAAAAAATAAAAAAGACAGAGGTTGAAATGAACAAATCGGGATGATGCCAACTGACCGTTGTACCCTCGAAGTCATTTTAGAACCAATAACTGTGGCTAGGTGCATTGCACATAAAGTGAGATTATCTTATGTTAAATGCCCTAACGCTAACATGATGGCTTCATTTTGTTATATTCATAGCAAAAGGGTGGTTGGTTTGTGGTTTTAAAGTGGTAACTCTTCTCTGCAACATAAAGTCAAAAGGCAATGCAGACAACAACATAACTGAGTTGGTTGATACCGGCGCTCGAAAGCAGTTGGTTGAACGGGACAATGGGTTAGTTGAAGAGGTAAATATGTTAAAACAACACATGGCTGACATGTATCAGGCGTGGATGATTGGGAAGGCACCACCCCGCCACCACCTAGCTTCCTAGATGCTGCCCTCACCCAAACTCCGGACACAATGTCAGATGATCCTCCATACTCTCCAGATCCACCCGCTTATCTCCAAGGTCATGATGCCCAATATTACCCCTCAGAGGTTGCCCGCAAAGTTCCCTACTCATACAAACAGGGCCCAAGGGATGATCCTCATGTTGAAAATGAAAGGTTCACAGGAAGAAAAGGGACAGATGGGGCACTCAGGAGGTTAAAAGGCATAGCACAGTCCTTAAAGAACAAGCAAATGGGTGACCAGGGTAACATGTCTTACAAAGAATTGTCTTTGTCCCCCGACGTTCGTCTGCCTGCGGGGTTTAAAGTGCCAAAGTTTAACTTGTATGATGGGCGTGGAAATTTTGTAGCCCATTTGAGGGATTATTGCAGTGAAATGGGAAGTGTTGGCGAGAAAAATAATTTGATGATGGCGTATTTTAGTGAGAGCCTGACTATGGTAGCTTTGGAATGGCATAATCGTCAAGACGTTGGTAAGTGGCCTACATTGGGTGATATGGATCAAGATTTTGTTCGATGCTTTCAATACAGATCAGGTGTTACCCTAGACTGCTCCTCCCTATCTAAAATGGAACAGAAGCCAGAGGAAAACTTTAGGGAGTTTGGGCTCAGATGGTGGGAGCAGGCTGCTCGAGTCAATACCCCGATTGGTGAAGAAGAAATGGTTGAGCTTTTCCTACAAGCCCAGGGGACCACCTACTTCAGTCATTTGATCCCGGCCCTGGGGAAGCCTTTCAATGATGTGTTAAAAATGGGGGAGCTAGTAGAAGAGGGAATCAAGTCAGGCAAAATCATGAGTTGTTCGAAAAACATTCAGAACATCCCAGTAAGCTTGGGTGGAAGAAAGAGAAATAGAAAAAATGATCCAATGGGCTTTCCCGATCAACACTTCCAGCCTCGACATCGTCCCCGTGGATATCCTTATGCACCATATGATCCTCCCCAATGCCACTTCTCTCCACAAAACTCCCAAAGTCGTACATCACTCTCCCAGTACCCAGCTCCACAAAATGCTTATCTACCCCCACGAGTCTACCGAAATCCCCCTGGATCAGGTTTCCAGCCCAATCAAGCATTTAAGAACAAGAGGTTGCGGAAGAGAAAACCTTCACTCCATTGGGATAGTCATATGCCAGTCTGTTCCAGAGGCTAATGGAATTGGACATGTTGAAGCCGATCCAAATAAAAATGCCAAACCCTCTTCCAAAGAAGTTTGATTTTTCCCAAAGGTGCGCATATTGATCAGATGCCCCAGGGCATGACATAGAGAAGTGTCGGAATCTGAAGAACGTGATTCAGAAGCTTATTGATGCAGGCGACATTGTTGTGCAAAATCCAGATGCAGCAGACACTAGCCAAAGTCCGTCACCTGTTCATAATGAGACGCATATGGCAGTGATGATTTATTTTGAAAAGGAAGGTGAGAATTCTTCTGGGATCCTAGAAGGTCCGCGTGCTACGAAGCTTTCAGTGTTATCAGAGGTTGATCCTAAGAACGAGCAGGCAAAGGGAACCCAAAGGCAATCTGTTAAGAACAATGTGATGGAGACTTGTGAAGGTCCTAGTATCGTTGATGCAGAAGTCAGTGGCTAAGATGTTGAGTTTGATGATTGGAGAGATGCTCCTTTCTTGGTTAGCCAGGGAGGAGTTTTGGTGGTTTATTTTGTTGTCATTTCTGCTATCCGGGTTATTTTAGGGTTGTAATCCGGATATTGTCTTGTGACTCAAACCCTTCTATCCTTTTATTTTGCTTAGTTTGTTTAGTCATAATAGCCCGTTTAGTGTTGTCTAGGTTTGTAACCCCAGTTTAGTTTGTTTGTTTTGTTGTCTAAACCCTTTCACCATCTGTCTAATGCCATTTTCTGTTTTCTATGATTTCTAGTCATTTTCGTTTAGTTCTCTTTTCTTTTTATAGTTCTTTTCCTGTTGACTCTAGTGATGTGACATGCATGCGTAATTCTCATCCTGGTCTTAAAAGTTAGTTCAATTATGAAGCAATGAAATAATTTTGAAGATGATAGGGATATTTAAGGGAAATAAGTAAAGGCATTTTGAGATCACTTCAAGCCCGAATTGTGAAACTGGGGCAGATAGAACATAAAGAAATACTATTGAAATGCATCCTGCTGTGTCAGGTTGAAGCTAAAGGCATGTTTGCCCCAAGTTGGCAGGGGCCGTTCGCGGTAACGAGAGGGTTGTCCAATGGTGCTTTGTATTTAACAGATGTAGAGGGCAAACATGTGGATATGGTTATCAATTCTAATGTAGTCAAAAGATATTATGTATGATTCCTTTGGTTTGTTTAATTGTGTTTGTTTGTACTTGGCATGTTTTGAAGATTGGAACGACGAAGGCATTTTGTTCTGCTATCTAAACACTTTATCCTTTGTTACCCTTTTGAGCCTTATTTATTTCTTTTTTATACCCCTCTTTTGGAATCAATGGTAAAGTTTAGAAACGCAAGTGCAAAATGTAAGTAAAGGACAAAAGAAAAAAAAAGAGGAAGAAAAGAATGACAAGAGAAAGAAAAAAAAGAAAAAGAGAGGAAAAAACAACAAAAGAAAAAACAAAAAGAAGAAAAGAAGAGAAAGAAAAAGAAAAGAAAAATCACAACAAACAAAGTAATTCCTATGACATGAACTACGTTCGACCTGATTCCTTTTAAGGATACGTAGGCAACCTCACGGTTCGGTCCCATCAAAACAAAAATCCAAAAGTCCCCAAGCAAAGAAACTGGGGCAAAAGTTGTGTTTGTTGTAAGAAATCTGATTCCGAAAATTGTAATCTTGAACCCAAGTGAGTTGTTTTGAGACTTTTGATACTCTTTCTTTCTAACCCTATCCAAAAGACCACATTAAGGTCCAAAGGAAGACCTTCCGATCAGTCTTCGAGAAATGCCAAGTCAAGCAAGTGGATGTGATTCATATCAAGGGCAACACTCTGGTCCAAACAGAAAATAATAAAAACGAGAGAGTCTTATTGGTGAAAACCCCCACGGGCACCGTAATGTGACAGGAGCCGAGAGAAGTCAAAAATGAGAGAGTCTTATTGGTGAAAACCATCACGAGCACCGTAAGGCGAAGGGAGCTGAGAGAAATAAAAATGAGAGAGTCTTATTGGTGAAAACCCTCGCGGTCACCATAAGGCAACGGTAAGTTAAGAGAAAGAACAAAATGAGAGAGGCTTGATGGTGAAAACCCTTCGGGCACTACAAGTCGAATAAGAATTGTGAATCAGATTGAATAATTGGAGCATTGAAGCCCAGTTTCACGGTTTAAGGGTATAACAGGAGTTGAACATCAGACTTACTCAACAAAATAGGCCACATGTGCATGTCATGGTCATTAGAGTTGGTATCCATATCTGATAGGTTTCTACTTTGTAGTTTTCTTGTTAGGGATCATCTCTTTCCATTGTCCTTTGCTCTGTTCCTTTTGTCTTGTTTACTTTCTCTTTCTGAGTCTGTTCGGTCAAAATAAGTGAGAAATGACTTCAAAATTTGCCACCAGCTTTTAAATTTCACAAAAACGGGATATGGCCAGCACATCAAAGTGGCATAAGTTAGGAAAGAACGACGTGCGCACTAAGTCAGTAACAATCAACATGCTTTGGGATTCATGTGAAATACAAAGGTTTGGTACATATCAATTCATGGACAATGCAACAGATGGAGGGTGTTAGGTTAATAGATTAAGGGTATTTTCTGTGATAAGATTGACAGAGAAAGTGGTTAACCAATAACAAGCAAGGTCTTCCAAGTGGAAATCAAAGTTATCATAACAAGTGAAGGAGCAATAGTCCTCAAGGCCAATGCCAGTGGGTTAAGTCAGGAAATAACAGGATGCACAATGAGTGGACGGTAATTGACGTGCTTTGGGATTCATGGGAGACACAAAGGTTGGTAAATGTCAGTTCATGAGTAATGCAATAGATAGAAGGTATTGGGTCTGAACGGAGAAGAGGTATTTTCTGTGATAAGGATGACAGAGAAAGTGATTAGTCAAGGAACAAGCAAGGTCTTCTAGTGGAAATCGGTTATCATGAGAAGTGAAGGAGCAACCGCCCTCAAAGTCAAGGCCACAAACCAACCACCATACTTTAAACTGACAAGATTTTTCTTTGATTTGAAACAGGGGCAGCAAATTTCGTTTGTTTCGGAGAAACCCACTGCAAGGAAAGGCAAGCACCAGACAAGTTTGACCGTAAACTCTCAGGACCCGCCTGGATAATGGGATTTCATTTGAAGTTGCAGGACCCTTCTAGAAAACGGGACCTAGTTTAAAATTCAAAACAATCATGAGCAGTAAATCTAGCATAAATGTACCCCAAAGGAATGTAACATGGTTTCAAAGTTTGCATGTTTGAGATAGGATTCAAGTAGGAGTTTTCAGGACCCTCCTGGATAATGGGATTTAGTTTTAAGTTTTCAGGACCCTCCTGGATAATGAGATTTAATTTTAAAATTTCAGGGCCCTCTTGGATAATGGGATCTAATCTTAAAAATTCTCAGGACCCACATGGAGAATGAGACTTAGTTAAAATTCAAAATGTTCATGAGTAACAAGATCTAGCATAGGCTCTACCTTAAGGAAATATAAGCTTGGCTTTGAAGTTTTCATGCTTAGGATAAGATTCAATTTGAAATTTTCAGGACCCTCCTGAATAATAGGACTTAGTTTAATACCTCCCTTAGATGTTAAGATTTAACATAAGTTTCACCGTTAGGAAGTTGAATTTAGCTCTGAAATTTTCACCCTTAAGATGAGAGTTGATTTTAAATTTTAGGACCTTCCTGTATAATGGGATTTAGTTTTAGGTATTCAGGACCCCCCCTGGATAATGAGATTTAGTTTTAGGTGTTCAGGACCCTCCTGTATAATGGGATTTAGTTTTAGGTGTTCAGGACCCCCCTAGATAATAGGATTTAGTTTTAGGTGTTCAGGACCCTCCTGGATAATGGGATTTAGTTTTAGGTGTTCAAGACCCTCCTGGATAATGAGATTTAGTCTTAAGTGTTCGGAACCCTCCTAGATAATGAGATTTAGTTTTAAGTTTTCAGGACCCTCCTGGATAATGGGATTTAATTTTTTATTGTCGGGACCCTCTTGGATAATGGGATGTAGTTTAATACTTTCTTAGATAACAAGATGTAGCAGGAGTCACACCTTTAGAAGATATAATTTAGATTTTTAAAGCTGTCATATAACTAGGAGTTTTCAGGATCCTCCTGGATAATGGGATCTAGCTTTTAAAATTCTTTGAGATTTTCTGGTAACATGATTCAATTAACATTCACAGATGTGCCCAGCCACCAAACTGGAGCAGGAGATTTTTTTATTTTTTTTGTCTATTCTTGTTGAAATCAGGTGCCCACCTGGAAAACAAGGGAATACATTTCAAGTTTCGGTAATTAGGTTCCCACCTGAATAACAACGGAATACATTTCAAGTTTCAGCAATCAGGCGCCTACCTGGAGAACAAGGGAATACATTTCAAGTTTCAGCATTCAGGCGCCCACCTGGAGAATAAGGGAATACATTTTAAGTTCAGCAATCAGGCGCCCACCTGGAGAACAAGATAATGCATTTTTCACGTTCAGCAATCATGCGCCCACCTAGGGAACAAGGGAATACATTTTTCAAGTTCAGTAATCAGGCACCTACCTGGATAACAAGGGAATACATTTTGAGTTTTGGAAATCAGGCGCCCATATGGAGAACAAGGGAATACATTTTCGAGTCCAGCAATTAGGCGCCCACCTGGAGAACAAGGGAATACATTTCAAGTTCGGTAATCAGGAACCCACCTGGAGAACAAGGGAATACATTTCAAGTTTCGGTAATCAGGCGCCCACCTGGAGAATAAGGGAATACATTTCAAGTTTCAGTAATCAGGCGCCCACCTGGAGAACAAGGGATACATTTCAAGTTTCGGTAATCAGGCGCCCACCTGGAGAATAAGGGAATATATTTTTCAAGTTCAGCAATCAGGCGCCCACTTGGAGAACAAGGGAGTATAATTCAAGTTTCAGTTTTCAAAGTTCTTACTGATGTTTGGTAACATGCCAAACCGGGGCAGACGTTTTCTTTGTTTTGTTTATTTTGTGGAAATCAGGCGACCACCTGGAGAACAAAGGAATACATTTTTCAAGTTCAGCAATCGGGCGCCCACCTGGAGAACAAGGGAATACATTCAAGTTTCAGCAATCAGGCGCCCACCTGGAGAACAAGGGAATACATTTTTCAAGTTCATCATTCAGGCTCCCACCTGGAGAACAATGGAATACATTCAAGTTCAGCAGTCAAGTGTCCACCTAGAGAAAGGAAAAACATCTCAAAATGTAGTTGGCAGTCAGGCATCTACCTGGAGAAATGGAAAACATCTCAGATTACAATTCAAGGTGGCAACAAAGGGATTCCATAGGGAGAATACAAGTCAACAAGGCAACACGAACCATAAAAGCAAGTTTGAAGATATAGATAGGATTTTGTAATGCATAGATCATAGTTTAGTCTAGCTTCTTATTTTATCATGGTGTAATGAGGGGGTTCAGTAAGCAATAACATCAGCAACAGTGAAATCACAGCTTCATGGTAGTCCTAGCTACCAAACTTGAAGAACTACACTGACCTGATTCCTTTATAGCCAAGGATATGTAGGCAACCTCTGAAGCAGGGTTCGGTCAGGCTCTTTTCAAAAATGCTTCTCATGGAGTTTCAAATGGGCAAAAATCCCTCATATTTCTCACTTTATCTTTGCCCGAAAACTCATATTCTATTAATTCCATGTTTTACTATTAAATTGAAGAAAAATCATGATTTCTAAAATACTAAAACAAGAACTAAATTGATTATTTAGTGTTGGCTTGCCTGACAATGGTGTCTGGCACCATCATGACCTTTAATGGAATTTGGGTCATAACAATATGGTATCAGAGCACTAGGTTCACTTAGGTCTCACATGTCATGAGCAAGTCTAGTAGAGTCTTGCGGATCGGTACGAAGACGTCTGTACTTATCTTCGAGAGGCTACAAGGCTGTTAGGAGTACTTCTCTTCATGATTCCTCATCGTACATTTTGATTCCTTTGAGGCTTATGCCTCTGTTTTTTTCCTACTCAATCTTATACGACGTGAAGCGCTTATTATAAATCGAGAATGGAGAAAATGTAATGGTACTACAAATGTGGTGTTGGATGTTCCTCTTTGCGTATTGATCGGGCTATTATCATCGCCTTGTTGAAGGGCGTCCTATCATTTCAGCTCGGTATCAGTATTACCTAAGGTTTTGAGATTTGACATTAATTGTTATGACGATTCGTGCTTTGTTATCGCACAGTATTGGTGTAATGGTAGAGTGTTTGTCAATGCGTTGAAGTAGTGAATGACTTGGAAGGATGTTTACTCAATGCAAGATTCAGAGATTCAGAATTTTATTTCTCGGCTGAGGAGAGGCAATCAGGCTATAAATGTTCAAGTTTTGTTTGATGAAGTAATGAGACTTGGTATTTTCGAGTTGATGACTCGAGAAAGATGACCTTTAAAAGGGTTTAAATTTAGTAGCAATCTATTGGTTCAAGTGATACATAAATATATTTTCCTTTTGTGACGACCCGACTGGTTGTCTTAAGAATTAACACCCCGATCCCCTATTAACTGTTTTCCCCAAGTTTATTTCTGCTATTTTGATTTATCGGGATGTTCGGTTTTGAGTTTCTGAGAGTTTTGGGACACTTAGTCCCTAAATGAGAGCTTAAGTGTTGGAAAGTTGACCGTAGTTGGAACAGTGTGAAGACGGCCTCGGAATGGAAATCCGATGGTTCTGAAATTTGACCGTAGTTGGGTGATTTCGGGCTTAGGGGTGTGTTCGGATTGTGTTTTAGAGGTCCGTAGCTAATTTAGGCTTGAAATGCCGAAAGTTGAAATTTTGAACTTTTCGGTTCGATAGTGAGATTTTGATCCGAGGGTTGGAATGGAATTCCGTAAGTTGGAGTAGCTCTGTAGTGTTTAATGTGACGTGTGTACAAAATTTCAGGTCATTCAGAAAAGGTTTGATATACATTTTGATCGAAAGCGTATTTTTAGAGTTTTTGGAAGTCTTAGGCTTGAATCCGATAAAAAATAGGTGTTTTGATGTTGTTTTGAGTGTTCCGAAGGTTGGAACAAGTTTGAATGAAGTTATGGGATATATTGGTAGGTTTGGTTGAGGTCTCAGGGGCCTCAGGTATGTTTCGGATGCTCAACGGACCATTTTTGGACTTGGAAAAGCATCAAATTTTTGTTGGTATGTGTTGCAGGCTTTTCTTCATCGCGATCACATGGAGAGGATTGCGATCACAAAGGCTTAGATAAGGCAGAGGGAATTTTGCTCTTCGCGTTTGCGTGAAGAGGAATGCGAACACGTAGCTATGGGAAATGCTGAGTCGCGAACGCGTGGGCTACGCCGCGTTCGTGTAGAAGGAATAAGGTGGCAGTGGTTTGTTAAGTGCTTTTCTACGCGATCGCATAGGTCTGAGGGAGCTAAGCATCGCATTCGCAGATGGGGTTCCACGTTCGCATAGAGCAAATCTGAGGCGCATGGTCTTTGCTCTTCGCGATCGCGTCTGGACTTCCGCGATCGCGATTAAGGGAAAATCTGGGCAAAATATAAAATTTCAAATCGAGGGTTTAACCATTTTTATCAAAACTTAAGCTTGGGATCTCGGATTTGAGCGAGATTTTGAGGGATTTTCAGAGATATCCATTGGGTAACGATTCTTAACTCCTTTTTGCTTGTAACCCATTAATCCAAACATGAATTCATCATTAAATTTCAGAATTTGTATGAGAGTTTGGGGAAAAGTTCTTTGACCAAAATATTGAGTTTTGATTGGGGATTTGACATCGGGTTTGAATAATATGGGTATGGTTAGACTCGTGAGAGCATGAGGATTCTGAAGATGTAAATTTTACCCGATTCCAAGACGTGGGCCCGAGGGGCATTTTGGGTCATTTTACATTATTTCGCATATTAGTTTAGAATTACTTTGTAGAATTAATTACTTGAAATGTTATTTATGTTATGAAATTGAATTGAATAGATTGGGCCATTTGGAGTCGAGTACTCGTGGAAAGAGCGTGGTTTCAGATTGACTATTGAGCCGGTTCGAGGTAAGTGACTTGTCTAACCTTGCGTGGGGGACCTTCCCCTTAGAAATGATATATTTGGTAATTGAAATGCCTTGTACATGAGGTGGCTAGAGTGTACTTGTGATAATTATTGAAAATTCGGTTCTCATTAAGTAATCACTAGTATATTTCCTTTCCCATTTTTACTACTTGCACTATTAAGCTTGTTGTTATCTTAGGAGAGTATGTCTAAGTGACTTAGTTGCTTAATTTGCTCAACCTGCCTTATCTGAATTCTGTGTAGCATGCTAGGCTAGAATCACTTATTGCCTTAATACGAAATTTTGCCATTTCTGTATATTTTCATGTTGCTGCTGTGTATTTATTTTGGGACTACAGATGTGGGATTCCGGTAGCTCCCCCTTGTCTGTTTATTTTAGGACTACAAATGTGGGATTCCGGTAGCTCCCCCTTGTCTGTTTATTTTGGGACTATAGATGTGGGATTCCGGTAGATCCCCCTGCATAGTTATATGGAACTATGGGAATGCACCCGGTAGATTCCCCCGATACTGGGTATTTATATTTGGGACTACGGATCAGGATTCCGGTAGATCCCCGTGCACTGATAGTTGGACTACGGGACGAGATCCTGGGAGATCCTTCAGATATATATGATGGACTATGGGACAGTATCCTGGGAGATCTACTGGATAGATGTAATTGGGACTACAAGACGGTATCCTAGAAGGTACCCCGGTTGATATCTTTGTGTTGAGTTGTATTTCCTTTCCGTGGTTATCTTGCCTCTGTTCTAGTTGTTGTTGTTCTTTTTATTCCATGTTAGTTCTTACTGTTGCACTTAATTATACTGTCTTGCTCTACACTGTTATACTTTATTTTTTATTTAACCTCAGTAGGGCCTCGACCTTCCTCGTCACTACCCGATCGAGGTTAGGCTTGACACTTACTGAGTACCGTTGTGGTATACTTATACCCCTTTTGTGCATGTTTTCATGTGCAGATCCAGGTACTGCGACTTATCTTATCACCCGTGAGGCAAGGCGACTGCTCTAGAAACTTCGAGGTACATCTGTCGCGTCCGCAGACCAAGGAGTCCCTTTCTATTCTAGCTTTTAACATTTGCCGTTCTGTGTTTCTTTCCCTTGTTAGATATTCTGGAGTTAAACATTGTAGATATCCAAAGGCTTATGGTTATGTGAGTTACCGGGTTTCGGGGATGGTGTACTTGATTCTGAAAATGTTGTGTTGCATATGCCGAGCGGCATTTTAACTATTGCTTTCACTCGGTTATTCTGGCTTTTGATTATTTCTTCCACAAGTTTTGTATATGTTCCGCATTTATCAGGCTTACCTAGTCGTTGAGGACTAGGTATCGTCACGATAGTTCACGGAGGGTGAACCGGGGTCGTGACAATTTGGTTTCAGAGCTCTAGGTTCATAGGAGTCATGGACCACAAGCCGGTTTATTAGAGTCTCGTTGATCGATACAGAGACGTCTGTACTTATCTATTTGATTTCCTTGTCGTGCGATATTTTGACATCACAATTCTAAACTTCTGTCTTCTATTCTCTCACAGATAGTGAGGACACATGATACCCGAGATAATCAAGCACCCGCGCCCCCTACTGTAGCCGTTAGAGGCCGGGCTGGGGTAGAACCGAGGACGCGCACGTGGTGCAGCCAGAGCACCTGCGCGAGCTGCCGCTGAGGCACCACCTGCAGTTCCATCCGGAGTCCAGGCACCTTTCATGAGCATGTACACCACTCCGGCCCTTCAGGAGACTCTGGCACATTTCATGAGCATGTACACCACTCTGGCTCAGGCAGGGTTTCTTCCCCTTGTTGCAGCTACATCTCAGGCCGGGGGGAAGAGCACAAACTCCCGCCACCCGCACTCCTGAGCAACGAGTGCATGTTGAGCAGGTTCCTGAGATTATTCCTATACTGCCTGCAGTGCCAGTTCAGCCCGAGGACAGGGTAGCATCATCCGAGGAGGAGCAGCTGAGGCTTGAGAGGTTCAAGAGGTACAAGCCTCCTGTATTTAGTAGTCTAGCATCGGAGGATGCTATGGGATTTCTAGATGAGAGTTACTGCATTCTCTGTACCATGGGTATATCAAGATCAAGCGGTGTTTCCTTCACTACTTTCCATCTTCGATGAGCCACCTATGAGTGATGGCGCACCTATGAGTTAGATAGTCCGGATGAGGCTGCTTCACTGACTTGGACTCAGTTTTCAGATCTGTTCCTAAGAGAGTATGTTCCTCAAAGCCTCAGGGACCCATGGAGCGCAGAGTTTGAGCATTTGCGCCAGGGTGCTATGATTGTCTCAGAGTATGCTGTCTGTTACACTAGTTTTGCTAGGCATGCACCAGCCTTGGTTTCTACTGTTCGCGAGAGAATTTGCCAGTTTATTAAGGGACTTATTCCCAACATCAGGTCTAGCATGGTTCGTGAGTTGGAGATGGATATTTCCTATCAGAAGGTGGTGAGCATTGCTAGGAGGATTGAGGGTATGCATGCTAGGGAGAGAGAGGAGACGGAGGCCAAGAGGTCTCGAGAGTCGGGCCATTTCTCTGGTGCCCGTGTCCCAACAGCCGGTCGTCATGGTAGGGGTTATATGAGTCGCCCTGTTCATTCAGATCTTCCAACAGCCAGTGGCATTCCAACTCCTCCTAGACCTTATGAGCCTTATTATGCACCTCCGGTATCTAGCACGCCTCCAGCGCGGGGTGCTTTCAGAGGTCAGTCCAACAGACTTGGTCCGAGCCAGTCACAACCACCACGTCCTCCTAGAGCTTGTTTTGAGTGTAGTGACACACATCATATGGTGAGGGATTGCCCCAGACTTGGGAGGGGTGCACCTCCATAGATTTCTTAGCCATAGTGTGCCCCGCAGAGTTCTTAGACTATGGTTACAGCTCCAGTTGCTACCCCACCTGCTCAGCTAGCTAGAGGTAGAGGCGGGGAGGTAGAGGATGCCCTAGAGGGGGAGTCCAGGCCCGATACTATCCTCTTCCTGCCCGTACCATGGTTTTTGCCTCCGATTCTGTCATCATAGGTATTATACTAGTTTTTCACAGAGATGCATCGGTTCTATTTGATCCAGGCTCTACTTATTCATATATGTCTTGTTATTTTGCTCCACATTTGGGTGTATCTCGGGATTCTTTGAGTTCCCCTGTTTATGTTTCTACTCCTGTGGGAGATTCTCTTATTGTGGACCGCGTTTATCAGTCGTGTTTGGTTATCCTTAGTTGTTTTGAGAGCAGAGCTGATTTATTATTACTCAAAATGGTTGACTTTGATATTATCTTGGGCATGGACTTGTTGTCGCCCCATTATGCTATTCTTGATTGTCATGCCAAAACTGTGACGCTAGCTATGCTAGGGATACTGCGTATTGAGTAGAAGGGTGATTTAGGTCACACTCCTAGTAGAGTTATTTCTTTTCTTAAAGTTTAATGTATGGTTGACAAGGGGTGTGATGCGTAGTTAGCTTATGTGAGAGATGTCAGTATTGATACCCCTTCAGTTGATTTAGTCCCAGTAGTACGGGATTTTCCCGATGTGTTTCCAACTGATCTTCCGAGCATGCTGCCTGATAGAGATATTGATTTTGGCATTGATCTGTTGCTGGGTACTCAGCCCATTTCTATTCCTCCGTATCATATGGCTCCTCCTAAGTTGAAGGAATTGAAAGATCAGTTATAGGAATTGCTTGACAAGGGTTTTATTCGGCCCAGTGTATCACCTTGGGGTGCTCCTATCTTATTTGTGAAGAAAAAAGATGGTTCTATGCGTATGTGTATTGATTATTTCCAGTTGAACAAGGTTACAGTGAAGAACCGTTATCCTTTGCCTCGTATTGATGATCTGTTTGACCAGCTTCAGGGCGCACGGGTGTTTTCTAAGATTAATTTGCTCTCAGGTTACCATCAGTTGAAGATTCGTGAGCCAGATATCTCGAAGACTACTTTTAGGACTCGGTATGGTCATTACGAGTTCCTTGTCATATCATTTGGGCTGACCAATGCCCTAGAAGCCTTTATGCATTTGATGCACAGTGTGTTCCGGCCGTATCTTGACTCGTTCATCATTGTCTTTATTGAAGATATTCTACTGTATTCCCAGAGTCGGGAAGATCATGAGCAGCACCTGAGGAATGTGCTTCAGACCCTGAGAGAGAAGAAGTTATTACCTAAGTTCTCGAAATGTGAGTTTTAGTTGGATTCAGTTGCATTATTAGGCCACGTGGTATCGCGTGTGGGTATTCAGGTGGATCCGAAGAAAATAGAGGCCATGCAGAGTTGGCTCAGACCATACTTAGCTATAGAGATTCGCAGTTTCCTTGGCTTGGTGGGTTACTACCGTCATTTTGTGGAGTGGTTTTCATCGATTGCAGCCCCTATGACCAGGTTGACCCAGAAGGGTGCTCTGTTTCAGTGGACGAAGGAGTGTGAGGCGAGCTTTCAGAAGCTCAAGACAACTTTGACTACAGCCCCAGTTTTGATATTGCCTACAGGTTCAGGGTCTTATATGGTCTATTGTGACGCCTCGAGGATTGGCCTCGAAGCGATGTTGATGCAGGACGGTAGGGTCATTTTCTACGCATCCAGGCAGTTTAAGATACATAAGAAGAACTACCCTATTCACAACCTTGAGTTAGCTGCCATTGTTCACGCCTTGAAGATTTGGCGCCATTATTTATACGGGGTTCTCTGTTAGATTTATACTGACCATCGGAGCTTGCACCACCTGTTCAAGCAAAAGGATCTAAATTTGTGCCAGAGGAGGTAGTTAGAGTTGCTGAAGGACTATGATATCATTATTTTGTATCACCCGGGCAAGGCCAATGTGGTGGTCGATGCTTTGTGTCGCCTGGCAGAGAGTTTGGGGAGTTTGGCTTATTTGCCAGCATCGGAGAGGCCTATGGTGATGGATGTTCAGGGCTTAGCCAGCTAGTTTATGAGATTGGATCTTTCGGAGCCCAGTCGGGTTCTAGCTTGTGTGGTTTCTCGGTCTTCCTTATTTGATCGTATCAGGGAGCGACATTATGATGACTCTCATTTTCTTGTCCTCAAGGATAAGATTCAGCACGGTGATGCCAGTGATGTGACTATTGGTGATGATGGGGTATTGAGGATGTAGGGTCAGATTTGTGTACCCAATATTGATGGCTTCGAAAGTTGATTCTAGAGGAGGCCCATAGCTTGTGGTATTCCATTCATCCGGGTGCCGCGAAGATGTATCAAGATTTGAGGCAGTACTACTGGTGGAGACAAATAAAGAAGGATATAGTTGGATTTGTAGCTTGGTGCCTCAACTGTCAGCAAGTGAAGTATGAGCACTAGAGACTGGGTGGGTTACTTCGGCAGATAAACATTTTAAAGTGGAAGTGGGAGCGGATCACCATGGACTTTGTAGTTGGGCTCCCATAAACTTTGAGGAAGTTCGATGCTATTCAGGTAATTGTGGATTGGCTGACCAAGTCCGTTCATTTCATTCATGTGTGTACTACTTATTCTTCGGAGCGGTTGGCAGAGATTTATATCCAGGAGATTGTTCGTCTGTATGGTGTTCTAGTATCTATCATTTTAGATAGAGGTACTCAATTCACATCGCGGTTCTGGAGGGCCGTTCAGCATGAGTTGGGTACTCGGGTAGAGTTGAGTACATCATTTCACCCTCAAACGGACGGACAGTCCCAGCGCACTATTCAGATTCTTGAAGATATGATCCATGTGTGTGTGATTGAGTTTAGAGGGTCTTGGGATTAGTTCTTGCCATTGGCGAAGTTTTCTTACAACAACAACTATCAGTCTAGCATTCATATAGCACCGTATGAGGCTTTATATAGTAGACGGTGTAGATCCCCGGTGGGTTGGTTTGAGCCGAGTAAGGCCAGCTTATTGGGCACAGACTTGGTTCAGGATGCTTTGGAGAAGGTCAAGGTGATTCAAGATAGACTTCGTATAGCCTAGTTACGCATTTCAAAAGGTTTGTGATGTTTCTTATATGGTTGGAGAGTGGATTCTGCTTGGGGTTTCGCCTATGAAGGGCATTATGAGATTTGGGAAGAAAGGGAAGTTGAGTCTGAGGTTTACTGGCCCTTTTGAGATATTGAGGCGTGTTGGGGAGGTTGCTTATGAGCTTGCTTTACCTCCCAGCTTGGCAGGAGTTTATCCGGTATTTCATGTTTCGATGCTTCAGAGGTATCACGGTGATCCGTCACACGTGTTGGATTTCAGTTCAGTCCAGTTGGACAAGGATCTATCCTATGTTGAGGAGCCAGTGGCAATATTGGACAGGTAGGTTAGAAAGCTGAGGTCAAAGAATATTGCATCCGTGAAGGTTCAGTGGCGGGGTTAGCCGATCGAGGAACCGACCTAGGAGACCGAGCAGGATATGCGCAACCCTTACCCTCATCTTTTCACTACTTTAGGTATGTCTCTATGCTCGTTTGAGGATGAACGAATGTTTAAGTCTAGGAGGATGAGACGACCTGGCCGGTCCTCTTAAGAATTAACACCCCTATCCCCTATTAATTACTTTCCCCAAGTTTATTTCTGCTATTTTGATTTGCTGGGATGTTCGATTTTGAGTTTCAGAGAGTTTTGGGACACTTAGTCCCTAAATGGGAGCTTAAGTGTTGGAAAGTTGACCGTAGTCGGAGCAGTGTTAAGACAACCTCAGAATGGAAATTCGATGGTTCCGAAAGTTGACCGTAGTTGGGTGATTTCGGGCTTAGGGGCGTGTTAGGAATGTATTTTGGAGGTCCGTAGCTAATTTAGGCTTGAAATGCCGAAAGTTGAAATTTTGAAGTTTCCGGTTCGATAGTGAGATTTTGATCTGAGGGTCAAAATTAAATTCCGTAAGTTGGAGTAGCTCTGTAGTGTTTAATGTGACGTGTGTGCTAAATTTCAGGTTATTCAGACGAGGTTTAATAGACGTTTTGATCATAAGCGTATTTTTACAGTTTTTTGGAATTCTTAGGCTTGAATCCGATGAAAAATAGGTGTTTTGATGTTGTTTTGAGTGTTCCGAAGGTGGGAACAGGTTTGAATGAAGTTATGGGATATATTGGTAGGTTTGGTTGACGTCCTGGGGGCCTCGGGTATGTTTTGGATGCTCAACGAACCATTTTTAGACTTGGAGAAGTATCAGATTCTTGTTGGTATGTGTTGCAGGCTTTTATTCATCGCGATCACATGGGGAGGATCGTGATCGCGAAGGCTTAGATGTGGCAGATGGAATTTTGCCCTTCGCGTTCGCGTGAAGAGGAATGTTAACGCGTAGCTATGGGAAATGCTGAATCGCGAACGTGTGGGCTAGGCCACGTTCGCGTAGAAGGAATAAGGCGGCAGTGGTTTGTTAAGTGTTTCTCTACGCGGTCATGTGGAGTCAACCGCGATCGCATAGGTCTGAGAGAGCTAAGAATCACGTTCGCGGACGGGGTTCCGCGTTCGCATAGAGAAAATCTAAGGCGCGTGGTCTTTGCTCTTCGCGATCGCGTCTGGACTTCCGCGATCGCGATTAACGGAAAAGCTGGGCAGAATATATAATTTCAAATCGAGGGTTTAGCCATTTTATCAAAACTTAAGCTTGGGTGCTCGGATTTGAGCGATATTTTGAGAGATTTTCAGAGATATAGATTGGGTAACGATTCTTAACTCCTTTTTTGCTTGTAACCCATTAATCCAAACATGAATTCATCATTAAATTTCGGAATTTGTATGAAAATTTGGGGAAAAGTTCTTAGACCAAAAATTTGAGTTTTGATTGGGGATTTGATATCGGATTTGGATAATTTTAGTATGGTTAGAGTCGTGAGAGTATGAGAATTATGAAATATAAATTTTACCCGATTTCGAGACGTGGGCCCAAGGGGCTTTTTGGGTCATTTTACCTAGTTTCGCGTATTAGTTTAGAATTCCTTTGTAGAATCAGTTACTTGAAGTGTTATTTACATTATGAAATTGAATTAAATAGATTTGGGTCATTTGGAGTCGAATACTCGTGGCAAGAGCATGGTTTCAGATTGACTATTGAGCCGGTTCGAGGTAAGTGGCTTGTCTAACCTTGTGTGGGGGACCTTCCCCTTAGGATTGGTATATTTGGTAATTGAAATGCCTTGTACGTGAGGTGACGAGCACGTACTTGTGCTAATTGTTTGAAAACCGGTTTTCATTAAGTAATCACTAGTATGTTTCCTTTCCTGTTTTTACTACTTGCACTATTAAGCTTGTTGTTAGCTTAGGAAAGCATGTCTAAGTGACTTAATTGCTTTATTTGCTCAACCTGCCTTACCTGAATTCTGTGCATCATGCTAGGCTATAATCACTTGTTGCCTTAATATGAAATATTTTTCATTTCTGTATATTTTCCTGCTACTGTTGTGTATTTATTTTGGGACAACAGATGTCGGATTCCAGTAGCTCCCCTTTGTCTGTTTATTTTAGGATTACGGATGTGGGATTATGGTAGCTCCCCCTTGTATGTTTATTTTGGGACTACAGATGTGGGATTCCGGTAGATCCCCCTGCACAGTTATATGGAACTACGGAAATGCACCAGGTAGATTCCCCTAGTACTAGGTATTTATATTTGGGACTATGGATCAGGATTCCGGTAGGTCCCCACGCACTGATAGTTGGACTACGGGACGCGATCCTGCGAGATCCTTCGGATATATATGATGGACTACGGGATGGTATCCCGAGAGATCCATTGGAAAGATGTAATTGGGACTACAGGACGGTATCCTAGAAGGTACCCCAGTTGGTATCTCTGTGTTGAGTTGTATTTCCTTTCCGTGATTATTTTGCCTCTGTTCTAGTTGTTGTTGCTCTTTCTATTCCATGTTATTTCTTAATGTTGCACTTAATTATACTGTCTTGCTCTATACTATTATACTTTATATTTTATTTAACCTCAGTAGGACCCCAACCTTCCTTGTCACTACCCAACCGAGGTTAGGCTTGACACTTACTGAGTACTACTGTGGTGTACTCATGCCCCTTCTGCGCATGTTTTTCATGTGCAGATCCAGGTACTGCGACTCAGTATTATCACCCGCGAGGTGATGAGACTGCTCTAGAGACTTCGAGGTACATTTATCGTGTCCGCAGACCGAGGAGTCCCTTTCTATTCTAGCTTTTAACATTTGCCCTTTTGTATTTCTTTTCCTTGTTAGATATTTTAGAGTTAGACATTGTAGATATACAAAGGCTTGTAGTTCTGTGAGTTTCTGGGTTTTGGGGATAGTGTACTTGATTATGAGAATGTTATGTTGCATATGCCGAGCGGCATTTTAACTATTGTTTTCATTCGGTTATTTTGGCTTTGGATTATTTCTTCTGCAAGTTTTGTTTATGTTCCGCATTTGTTAGGACTACGTAGTCGTAGAGGACTAGGTATAGTCACGATAGTTCACGAAGAGTGAACTGGGGTTGTGACACCTTTAAGGCAACAACTGGGCAGCGACGGGTGAGGAAGTACTTATGGAGGGTTCCTTTTGGTTGTTAAATTTTCTATAAGGTCAAGAGTGAGGAACGTGAGTCAAATGGTTGCTTAAAGGAGTGAGTTTTAACCAAAGTGGTAGAGTGACAGAGTAGCACATGGGTTCTGTAGTAGGATGACTACACGCCAAGAGAAGAGTTTAGAGTGATTTGGGATTTATGGTGGAAAATGATTAGGTCTATGGGCTTAACTATTGACTATTATACTGCTGGCGGCCGAATGCGATAGAAAAAAAGCTTGTTTTATACGAAGATTTCTACATGGCTATCCGGTAAGAGGTCGAATATATGAATGTAGTTAGTGATTCAAATTGTTCATGAAAGGTCAAAACATAAGTATTTTGAGGAGTTTGGTGAGTTGGTTGTGCAATATCAGGTTAACGATGAAAAAAGAATCTTGGTGGGTTCCAAAGTTATGTAATGGGCGGCTCCAAAGTAAGTGGGAGAGTCCCACCACCTACGATTTGGGTTGTATGGTTATGTACTGGTGAAGTTTTCGGTTATCGACGTATTGGTGGATTATTACGGCTAAAGGAAGAGAACATAAATGGTAACTTGAGCAAAGGATTTGATAAATGTATGCTATAATTGGCCATATTGACTCATGTTTAGGCTTTGGGAAGATTCAGGATTTATGCTTTGTATGAAGGTGATTTACAAGGGAAGTGATTCATCCAAGTACTTCATCGAGAGAGTGTTCATGTGCTAGAAAAGCCTTGGAGTTGATTATTATTAGGGATTAAGTCAGTGTGGGTGACTCTCAACAACGTTCCTAGTGGACTCAAATGTTAAAGTGTGGTGCCTAAGGATTTCGAGTCCATAGTATGGTTGAATATCGAGATTTTGCAGCGGATTATAATAAAGGAGCTTGGAGTGTTCTGTGTTATCTTTGGTCTACGGGGTATCATGAGAGGAATGGGATCATGTAACTTTAGATTTATAGAAGAATTGACAGAATGGGTATACTAGTTGAAGATGTGATTATTCGCACAAGGAGGGTATGAAATGGTTTGTGGGTTTTGAGACAACGTGATCTTGTGAAATGGGGTCACTCATGACTAGTGCAGATTGGGTTCGCAATGTTTTGAATGGAGCTATTATTATTCCTAAGGCAAGTCTAGGGTAAATTAGAAGAAGTCTGATCAGTTAGCAATGGTTGAATCAGCATGATGATGGCAATGATCAACTCCTTCAGCGTGTTGAGTTACTCATGTGATTTGTGATGGTACGTGCGAGGTTGACGGTCGCCGTAACTGATCTTATTTGGAGGCTTTCGAGTATTATGGCTTGTTATGTGCAGATGGATCCCGGAAGGGTTATGGTGGTTTAGAACACTACTTAAGGTTGGTATTTTCTGTGGATATGAGGTTTCAGTCACGTGTGCAATAGTTCTCTTGGAATGAGTTAATTAAAAGGTTTCTATAGGATGAAGTGTTTACCCTATTAGTATTTCAGAAGTTAAGATGAAATCCTTTTACTCTTGCACATTGGCATGATTATGTGCAGTGATCGACATGAGATTCAGAAGTTGAGGATCAAGGTTGCAGTTTGGTATCGACAAGAATGTCAATAGCTCAGATGAGCGGGAATGGATTCAGATGGTTAGAGTAAGCTGGTATTGTCTTTAGCATCGCCTGAGATCGGTGTCCTATGTAAGAGGCTTTGAGTACTAATTTCGGATTTTTGATTTGTTTTACATCATTTGTGCGGGCAATGGTATGGATGTGTAGACTTGTTATCTCGTTGGAGAACGTCACACGAGAAGATTGCATAAGTGTGACATGTAGTCACTTGATTGATCAAAGATTGGAACCAAATATGGAGATTGTGGTACTATTGTTCATATGAGAATTTATGGCTGGAGGGCGCTCGGTTCAATTGGTTGTAGACTGTGGAGGTTTGTTCCGGATATGATGGTTGTTCTTGTGTGTTATGAGAATAAGGGTTATTATGAACCCATAAAAGGTTATTAGACTAGTATGGTGCGATCCGAATCAGCTTGAGGTCTATGGGTGGATCTAGATATGGATGTGGGCTTTATGTTGGGCCAGAGGTGTTCATTTCAGCATAGCGCTCCTTGTGGAGGAGTATTCGGATGTTAGATGTTAATTTGTCACCGGCTACTTCATGTAATACTATATTGTGTCGTGTGAGTTGTGAAATGGCTAGTTAATTTCATATGTGTTGAGGTTCCACGCAGCGATAGTGTTATGTGAGCAGGATGGATCCTGAGATGCAAATCATATATCCCACCTTAGTTGTGTTTGAGTTTTGTGGCATATGACGCTATCTGTCTCCCTAGGGATGGTATTATGCACTTGGCGTGCTGGTGGCCAATATTCCCGTATTTTGTAGTTATAAGCGTTCTAGCTCGGTAAGTATCTCCTTATGTAAATTTTGTGTGTGGATTGGGTGACCTACCTCCACAAGTATATTGTTTGGATCTGGTTGCACACCGCAACAGTGTGATGTTGGGTATAGTCCCCTATAGCTATTTTTGTGTGTTTTATTTTTCATTTTCTGAGGAAGGTTCATGACACCTTTTCGGTTGACTAATTAGTTACGCGGGTTGAGTAATCCTTTCTAGAGTTCATTTTCCTTATTTATCACATTCGGGTTTGTAGCTTATTGGCACACTGTGGCATCATATGAGACTTTTGGCAGTGTCTGAGGTTGTTTATTGCTTGGGCAACTTATATTGGGTGAGACGAGATTATTGGATTTGGGATCAGTGCGATCAGATAATATAAAGTATATCAAAGAGAAAATATCGTTATTTGGTTCATAATGAGGTAACGGTTCCTGTCAAGAGAATAGACTTAATGATTTTTTGACTTAGCAGTTGGTTATGAGTTTCTACACACCTCTTCCGTCGTGGTAGTATTGCAAGAGTTGAAACATGACTTATATGTGTCATGAGGTGTGTTGTGAGCATCAGATTCGTGGAATTACGCTATTATTATCAGAGGATGTTATTTTGGTCATGTGGGTTATGCAGTGCATAGTGTAGATTCAGCAAAGATATGTAATCATGTATTGGTGCATCGTGTAGTGATTGATGCGGTGTTCGTATAATAGAAACATGCATTGTAGAAAATTCCGGATGTTGGAATTTGGCTCTAAGGCTAATTTGACTAAACAATAGAGGAATCTTCAGACTGGCTCGAGGTAGTGTGCTCAACTGGGTTGTGGTAGCACGGGTAGGTTTGCGAGGTGTTAACCAATGATTTCGGACAACTCCAGTGCAGTTCTTAGCACATTCGAGGACGAATGTATGTTTAAGTGGGAGATAATGTAACGACCCGACCGATTATTTTGAGCTCTAGCGTATCGTTCAACGGTTTGAGACCATTAGCAGCTCCACTTAAGGTATTATGACTTGTACGCGTGGTCGGAACTGTAATTTTAGAAGTTCGGAGGATTGGAAAGACAAATCTTATTTCGGAAGCTTCAAGCAAGAAGAATTGACTAAGGTTGAATTTTTGAGTAAACAACATCGAAATCGGGATTTGAAGGTTCCAGCAGGTTCAAATGATGATTTTGGACTTGGGCGTATGTTCGGATCGGGTTTTGGATCCTCTAGGAGCATTTTGGCGCCTATTGTGGAAGTTAACATCTTAGAAGAATTTCATAAATTTGGGTTGAAGTGCATTTTAATGTCATCGATGTCTTCTTGGAATTCCGAGTCTGAGGATAGCCCCGTATGGTGATTCCGGTATTGGGAGCGCGTTCGGAAGTGGATTTGGAGGTTTGTAGATCATTTTGGAGTCGTTTGGCGAAAGTTAGAAATTTGAAGGTTTTTGAGAATTTTGACCAGGAGGGGAATTTTTGATATCGGGGTCGGATTCCAATTCCGGAAGTTTGAATAGATCCGTAATGTCAAATGTGACTTGTGTGCAAAATTTGAGGTCATTTGGACGTGATTTGATAGGTTTCGTCATCGAATGTAGAAGTTTGAAGTTCTAAAGTTCGTTTAAATTGGAGTGTGATTCATGGTTTTAGCGTTGTTTGATGTGATTTGAAGCCTCTAGCAGGTCCACATTATGTTTTGGAACTGGTCGGGGTGATTGGACGGGGTACCGAGGGCCCCGGGTGGTTAACGGACGATTCATGATTTTAGCGTTCCTTTTTTTTTCAAGAAAAAATTCCACAGAGTTTCAGGATATTTTGAATACCAGGGCTTTCAGATCCGGGTGATTTTCTCTTTTTCCTCACTCTTGGTTTTTCTCGATTTTCTTTCTCTATTCTAGAAGTCAGTCAACATGCAAGGAGAAACAAATAAATGCACAAGTAACACGTAAAATGCATCAAGATGGTCTTTTAAATTGGGTGCACCTGTCCTAGATGGACCCAACCCCTATGTTGAGTCCCCAAAGTCAAATGCACGTGATGCAAACAAACATACCTGCTAAGGATCCAGTATGAGGCTATGTCATTCTAATTTTAAAACCTGGATGTATTGTTCTAGTATTAGCTTACTCGAGCGGACAACTCGATTTTGGGGGGGGAGGGGGAAGGGTAGCGTACCGGGAATGCAGAAGCTTCACCGGCTTTGCAACTTGTCCGACCTCGTTCTAAAATTAGGATATGACTCTAACAGAAAAGAAGCCAAGCGAAGTGCACGCTTCCCAGTAGATTTAGAAGACTCAAAGAAAAGAGGGTTTCGTAACAGTTTATATGCAGTTCAATCAATATCAAAGCGGTAAAAAGTGGCATTTAGCACATTAATTTAAACATGTAAAAATGAGATAATAAATAAAATCCAAGTATAACAGTTATTCTAAGCTCAAATTCTGAACCGTGAACAAGTAGTTCTGGGTACTTTTCTCCAGTAGAGTTGCCAGAGCTTTCACACCTCCTTTTTTCGAGGGATAGGGTGTTTTTTCAATTAAAGTGACATTAATCGAAATGGGATTATTTTTTCATTCACAGTCGCCACTTCAAATAATTTATTATGTTCCAAGTCACAGATTTATTTTAGAATCCCAAATCGAGGAAATTTTGCTCTGTTTTACAATCCGTGAAACACAGAAGACCGGGTAAGGAATTTTATTAACCCGGGAGAAGGTGTAAGGAACTTTCGAGTTCTATGGTTTTAGCACGGTCACACAACTATTAATAATTTGCCTAATTAACTGATTAATTCTATATTTAGAACCTATGGTGTATTTTTATCTTCTAACCACTTTTAATAGAATTTTATCTGCCTTTAGGATTTATGGAATTTATTTGAACGAGTAGCGATGTCGCACACTCGTTTATTTTTGTACACATTGCGAATCGCATCACGTGAAACTCACCTGAGATCCACAACATACTTTTATTATTGTTTGACGTTGTGGTCAAGTCATGTGAAACACACACTTGAATTTAGATTTATGTATCACAACTATGCCATGGGTACCTATAGTCACGAGATTTATTTATTCGTGCCTAAAGCAAGCTACGATGTTCATATGTTGTTCGTCTCCTACGTTTGATATTATTGTGAGGCAACGAGTTATGGAAGAGAGTTGTTGAGGTAAAGGCTTAATCATTTTATTCTGCAGAGGAACTTTATGTGTCGAGAGGGGTTTCAACGTTTAGATTTATATTGGATAATCGTGAATGAAGCATATATTGAGAAACTACTTGTTCGAACCAAACACTTTGACAAATTGAAAAGAAGCATATTGATTAAACTATCACAAGAAACTGAAATGAATATAATAGCTAATCATCACTCTAGCGGCTCCAGGCCTAAAGCATTGGGCTTAATACCCAAACCCAGTGACCTGGGGTCCGGACTTGCTTAACCAAACCCCAGCTAGGCTAATTTGCAAGTTCAACCCACATCACGTAACTCCACTGATGGAATAGGTTCTGGAAAATAACAATACATAGTTAAATATTCAAATTAGGCACAATGAACTTGAATCAGAATATGTACGGCTAAATCAAGGATTAAATTTACAAATATCGCCTATTTTATAGCTATTGTTCACATTCCATCAATGAGACTTTATCTTTATCACCTATTCAATTGTACCCTTTCTTCTCGAGCTGACTTTAATTCATAATCATAAGTATAAAGTTGTTATCATTAAATCACACAAAACACCAGAATTAATTCTAGAACCATATGAGCTCAATCGATTTTTAGAATTCATGCTTTAAACATCAGTTGACTCCTAATATCAGGAATTGCATAAGCAAACTAAAGATCAAATTCATTATGAAACTAAAACTATCATTTGAATAGCACGTTATAATAGCTCAATCAAAGGTAGATCAGCCTAACTATTGAACAACAACACACGAAATCAGATGTAAACACAGCAAATCATTCGACTCTTCATTAGCAAATTCAAATAGCATTAGAGAAAGAGTTTCACATGCTTAGAAGCAAAATCAACTGATGAACTTGATAAATAAGTTTCAGAGATGGAAAGTGAAGATCTAGCCAGCAAAACAGCAATAAGCTCACAAACAAACAAACAACTCCACAGCTTGAAAGAAATTCGAAATCCCACGAAGAAAGTGATGCAAAAACCAGTAAAAGTGGAAGAGCCAAACAACTTTTGTAGCTTTTTTTCTATCTATTTTTGAGCCTCATATTCTTGTTTTCAAAAAGAAATCAGGGTGAATTAAAGAAACCTTATTTTCATAGAGATTTTTTGTATCAAAATCCCCTATGAGAATGAGAGGAGGAATCCCATTTTTATAGAATGTGAGCATGTGCCCATGATAAGGAATGAGAAAGAATTAAAAGGAATCTGCCAGCCCCTAAAGTTTAGGGAAAATGTCATCTTTCTTAACAAAACAATTGATAGCTGTCCAATTTCTGGATATTTCCTCTCACTCTCAGCTCTTTTTTCAACAAATTGGGCCAACTGTCCCTTTTTCTAGAAGCTTCTTTTATTCCCAGAAGTTTTTAAACTTTTTAAATTCAATTTTTACCCCAAGCTTTAAACTTATTCCCCATTGTAATGTATTTCCAACCAAACAAAACAGATTCCTTCGTTTTTCTATTTCTTTTAGACCCCTGAATTTCAGTAAGTACAAACAGCTATCACAAAAACTCAAATGAATTAAAAATCATAGCACAACACACTATATTCACCTTTAAACCTATTTTAGGTAATTAAACTAATTCAACATGTAATTAACTAATTAAAGTAACTTTAAATAAATTAAAACTGATTACTATGCTTTTAAAACATTGGCCTAATCACAGAATTGATGAATTTAAAATCTTAACTAATCTACAGCATGCTAGACATATGAGAAAGCATACTAACAATCAACATATTGATACACCCTTAGAATAACTATTAATGGATTTATTTTAACAAAAGTTGAAGCAAATACTAAAACATGCTGTTAATTTTGAAATAAACCTAATCTCTAACATGTAACACAAAATGTCAATCTATGAACCTAAAATAAGCAGTAATCAAAGAAACAAAAAGAAGGAGTACCCCTTGACAACAAGACTGGCCCAAAAGAAGACATCCGGCCAAGAGTCGGCAAAAGAAGTCGACATTATGGAGCTTCCGTGGATGGCCCAGACATGAATTAACTAACATATATCGATTTCTCATGTCAAAGCAATCTATTTATGTGACTTTGAAACCAAATCGGCCTGCATTAACGAGGAAAAACAGCAAAAGCTTGAATTAGGGTTTTGAGATTCTGAGATCTGAAATTCACGCAACTTGGGTGGTTTTCTGGGTAAATTGGTGAGGGATTGGGTATGAGGGTGGCATAGAGATTGTAGGGTATTAATTTGGGGGCTTTTGGGGTAGTGCCGCCGTCGTAGGTGATTTTTGGCGGCGGTCTAAGGTTGAGGGTGAGAGAGGGAGACGAGAGGGATCTGGGCTTGTGTCACGACCCAAAATCTAACCATGTTGTGATGGCGCCTATCGTGTTACAAGGCAAGCCTATTTCCAAAAATATTGCTACTAAATTGATTATAAGAATTTAATAAAATATTTTAACATTTAAATTTCTCATAAACTAAATCAACTCTAAATATAAATAATATGAAATACGGAAACGACTCCTAAATGTCGTGGTGTCACTAAGTCATGAGCGTCAAAAACTATAATCTAAGATATAAAAACTATCTAATTGTCCAAAAGAAGAAATGACTAGAGGAGTAACAAGGTCCTATGGACACTGACAGCTACCTTGCAATCTCTATAGATAGCTGGCTTGAGCTCAACGATCGCTGCGCTCTAACTCACGTAGACCTGCACATAAAGTACAGGGTGTAGTATGAGTACAACCGACTCAGTAGTAACAGAAATAACTAAGGATCTGAGCAGTAGTGACGAGCTAAGTAAAATAGTCAAATTATTTATTTTCAAAATTTTAAAATAACAGAAATAAGCAGGTAAATTCCATAACTCAGTAAATGCCACAAAAAAATTTAACAGATAAATACAGCAACAACACAAATAAATACAACCTCACAACAATGTCACTGCATCACTCAGCACTTGCTCTCAACACTAAACACTCAATACACTCAACAATCTGTGCTCACTAGGGTGTGTACAAACTCTCGAGGGGCTCCCAAAGCCCAAGCGCTAAGCACGGACAACTCACATGCCATAATAACAATACCTGGATTCACACAGTCAGCTCACGTGCTACACGGATAGCTCACGCACTATGGTATCAATACCCAGACCCGCAAGGTCAGCTCACGTGCTACGCAGACAACTCACACACTATGGTATTAATATAATCACAACCAGACCATTAGCCTCACTCAGTCATGTACCTCTCCAGCCTCACAATGCACTACCAATCAGGGGACACAACCCATATCAAGTATCACAACATATCAACAAAATAATAGAGACTGAGGTAAACATGTACAATAATTTCTATGACTGAGTACAAATATTGTGAGTATGAATGAAGCCTAATCATGATCTCTAACGTGAAGGCAGACAAGTTCACCAACAAGTAAATGCATAAACATAGATAATGGTTATTAGGCCTCACAACCTCACGGGACGGACGAAGTCTCAATCCCTCGAGGTATACACCCACAAGCCCATCACCTAGTGTGGGTATCACCTCCGCACAGTCACGTGACATCAAATTCTCCGTGTTTATACCCTTAAAGCTAGAGTTAAAACTATTACTTACCTTAACCGCGTAAAACCCTACTCCGGAATGACCTCATCTCTGGACTCAGTCTCCAAAAGCTCTGAATCTAACCAAAATCAAAATACTACTATCAACATAGGCTAAAGAATTGAATTTCAACAGAAAAACTACATAAATAGGCCAAAAATCCGAAATCGGCCAAAACCTGGCCCCTGGGCCCATGTCTCGAAACTAGTCAAAAATGGTAGAATAATAAATATTTTCCTCTCCCGAGTCTAACCATATAAAATTTATCAAAATCGGACTCCGTTTGGTCCCTCAAATCCCTACCTAAAACTCTCCAAACCTCAAGCCCTTACTCCCTAAATTTCACTTTTAAATCATCAATCAAATCTCAAAAACAAAGACAGATTCATGAAATATAACCAAAATTGAGAAGAAAACACTTATCCCAATCCATATAGTGAAAATAGCCTCCAAAACCGCCCAAATCCAAGCTCCCCAACTCAAAATTTGACTGAATGAATAAACCCCTGTTTTATATATTTTTCTGCCATCTATTCTGCCTTGCTTCTCATGCTAAATGATCATGAAACTTGCTTTTTATACTTCCAATGGATTTCATGTGAAATTGTAATCAAGTTAGGCTTTTGAATCACTCAATTTGAACTTATAATGAATGAGATATGTTGGTTTTAATATTTGCAAATAGTGCAGATTTTTAAATACGCCGTTAGTGACAATTACGTAATTAATATGAAAAATCTAGCAACCTAATTCTTAGTAAAATGACTATAAAAGCCTTATACGATATCCAAATTAGACGATTCTTTTTGCTACAGGTCCGTAATTATAATACAGATCTAATGCTTCAATCAAAAAAGAAATCGGAGCTCATTTGTTCAATATTATATCATTTATGCTTGAAGAAACAACATCAAAACATAAAAAAAACCGAGCGCAACACCCCAAACCTATCCGAAACTCACCCGAGGCCCTTGGAACCTCAATCAATAATTCCAAAAAGTCATATCTTACTACCCGAACTTAGTCGAACCTCTGGAACACCCAAAACAACACCAAATCAACCTCAAATTTAAGCCTAAGAACTTCAAAACTTCCAACTTTAGCCAATTCAAGCCTAATTCTACCGCAGACCTCTAAATTATATTCCGGACACACTCCTAATTCTAATATCACCCAACGAAGATAATCGAATCATATAAATCCAAATCCGAATTTGTTTACTTATAAGCCAACTTCCGATTGACTTTTCTAACTTAGCTTTCTAACTAAGAGAGTAAGTGTTCATTTCACTCCAAAACTACTCCAAACCCAAACCTACCAACTCAATACGACTTAACACAGCTGAACAACATATAAATAAGAATAGATGGGGGAAATAGGGCTATAACTCTCAGAACTAACGACTAGGTCATTACAGTTGGGTTTTTTGGTTTAAAGGGGGGGGGGGTAGGAAAGGTTTATGGGAGGGAGGGTTGAGTTATGGACCGTTAGATCTAAGATAATAAACAGTGGGGATTAAGCGTCATCGAAACGCCGTCGTTTTGGTGGAGGGGGGAGGAACCGAACTTTTAGATGGTCTAGGATGGATTGGGTATGGGTTTAAAGGGAAATTGGGCCACTGAATATGGCTTTGGCCCATTTCGGAACCAAATAAAGCTTTTCTTTCATTTTATCTTTTCTTGATTTTTTTAAATCCTATTAAAATTATTTAAAAACCTAAGTTAAGTTCTAAAACAATCTAATTTGTGGAATTAAACCTAATTATCTATTTCTACCATTTACATAATTAATTAACTTAAACTAATGAAAGAAAATTACTAATTTAACACTAAAAGTTAAAAAATATAAAAATGAACATCATTTTTGTGATGTTCGTTTAATAATATAATTAACTCACATAATTAAATCCTAAATGCAATCAAGACATAAAATGCTATGCAATGAATATTTTAGAAATTTTTGGTATTTTCTTATAATTTTAAAATATTAAAAATGCAACTAAATGCACACAACCATTAGCAAGAAATTTAAAAAAATTCTCTAAAAATTAAAATAAATAGAAAAATCTATTTTTTGTGACTTTTGTAGGAGTTTTTTTAGTCGGGCAAAAATCATGTGCTTGCATGGACGGGTCACTTGACCGTTGATGAGAATTGGTATTTCTTTGAATATTAGCCCCTTAATAAATCTTGAATTAGTTGTTTTAATATATTTTCTCTTTTGTGGACCAGATCGAACATCTCAATAGCAGATAGATGCATCTATGGTTTGTAACGTTCAACCCTCAGTAGTGCACAATTTTAATATTTGTTTATTGGATCGGGTTGTACAACCTCGACGTAACTTGTGCATGATAAATCTTTGGACTAATAACAATTGATATTGCTTCACTGGCTTGAGATATAAATTTTTAAATGACGAAGATAAATTTGAAAATTTCTTATTAGTAAAAGAATTCTTTACTTGCTTCTTGTTATTGAATTTTCAGTTGCTTTATACAATCCATGCTTAATTATAATATAAATATTTTATGGTTAGCCCATAGTAAGTGTTGCAGTCGACCCCTCGTCACTACTTCTTTGAGGTTAGACGTAATACTTACTGGGTACGCATTGATTTACGTACTCATGCTATACTTGATACACATATTTTGCAGGTACATATATGTCTAGTGGTCTTATAGGCGCAGAGGCGCGGTTATTGCAGGGACTTAGGTGAGTTGCATCCCATGTTACGAGTCCGCAGCGCATAAAGTCTCCATCAACGTTATTATCTAATTTATATTCTAAACAGATGTTATATTTTACCATATTTCCATGTTGATGCTCACACACTTGTGACACCAGATTTTGGGATGCGTATGGGTTATTCATTGTTGTAGTTGTGAAAAATATTTTCATTTACTCTGTAAATTTTATTTTCGTATTATTTAATTTATGAAAATTATGATTTCAAAGATACAAATGATAAATAAGTTAATCATTTATTGTTGGCTTGCCTGACGGGGGTGTTAGGCTCCATCGCGACCTTAATGGACTTTGGGTCTTGACACTTGGTTATCAAGACCAATTGTGATGTTAGTGGTGAAGAACACTTATTAAGAAAAATATTTTTATTGTTGAATAAAAAAAGAAGCTATGCAAAGTACGTGAAAAAAGAACTATCTTAACTAGAAGAAATGCATATTTTAATGAACTAAATAAGATGGTAATTTTCCTGTTCCTTGGTGAATGCAAAAATATCTTTTTTGTTGTGCGTCGGCAAAAGATGATTTCAACAACGACTACCAGAAAGAATATTGTATAAATATATCAGGATCCAAGTTCTCCCTCCGTGAACTGTCATGACAGCATCTAGTCTCTAAGACTAGGTAAGCCTAACATTTTGCGGAAATGAAACAAAAACATAAAAGCTAACATCTAATAGGTAAATTTAAATAAGAAATTAAGATGCCGCTCGGTATATATAATAATCACTCTCAAAATGTACATAAACTCTCCCAAAACCCGAAATATCGTAAGTCACAAGCTATAGAAAGAAAAATGTATTTCTATACTCCAGAGTCTAAACAAAGGAAATACAAGAAGTGTTTGACATAGGGAAGAGTAGATAGGGACTCCGAGGTGTTGACGCGGCAGATATACCTTGAGTCTCTACACCTATCTCCTCTCACTGGTAATGCGTTTGACAAGCCGTACCTGGATCTGCACACGAAAAACATGTGCAGGAAAGGGCATGAGTATACCACAACGGTGCCCAATAAGTGTCAAACCTAACCTCAGTCGGGTAGTGACAAGGTCAGGCCAGGCCCTACTTATATATATATAAAATAAAGAAAGGCAGAATGAGATACAACAGTAAATAAAGACTGAAATTTAATAGAATAAAATCACAGAACGTAATAGCTCAGTACACAGGGATAACAACAGGGGATCTCCCGAGATATTGTCTCATAGTCTCAAACGTAAATGTACAGGGGGGTCTCCCGAAATACCATTTCGTAGTCCCAAAGTAAATATGAAATGTAGGGGGATCTTCCGGAATACCATTCAGTAGTTCCAAAGTAAATATGGCGTACAGGGGGATCTCCCAGAATACCATTCCATAGTCACTATGTAAATATGCAGCTCAACAGTAGAAAAACAACTACAACATGGAATCCAATAATTTAGACTAAGTACAAGTCAAGGAAGAGCAGGATATTCACTAAGTATGCTGCACAAAGTTTAGACAAGCAATTAAGACATGTAGACATGTTGTCCAAACCTAAACATGATAATTACATATGCTAGTGTAGTGCAGTTAAAAGGAAACATGTATTTTACTTAATGAAAAATGGAGTTTTGCAACAAATAGCCCATGTACGCACTCGTCACCGCACGTACACAACACTCACATATCAAAACAGAACCAAATCATAAGGGGAGTTCTCCCAGACAAGGTTAGGCAAGCCACTTACCACAAATCAAGCTCAAATCAATCCATTACAATGTCTTTCCCACAAATATTTGGCTCCGAGTGGCCCAAATCTAGCCAAAGTCAATTACATAACATAAACATAACAACAAGAAACTAATCTAGCTAATGAAATCAAAGCTAACGCGAGAAATTGGAAAAATCGCCCAAAAAGCCTCCCCGAGCCCACATCTAGGGATTGGGTAAAAGTCACAAATTATAAACACTCGTTCACTCACGAGTTCACTCGTACCAAAATTATCCAAATCCGATGTTTAAATCCCAATCAAAACTTAGAAATTCTGTTGAAGAACATTCCCCCCATTTTCCCAACTTCTCACCCAAATTCCTTAATTTAATGAAGAAAACAACTATTGATTAATGGAATACAACCAAAAACGAGTTAGGAATCATTACTCCAAAGCTTTCTCTGAAAATCTCTCGAAGAATTGCAATTTTTGAGCTCTCAAGTCCGAAAATGAAGAATAAATTCAAATCCTCGAAATTTTCCCTTTTTCTACAAGAGATTTCTCTTCTGCGAGCCTTCAACCACATATGCGGTCCCACACCTGCAGAAAATCTATCGGAGGTGTGAAGGCAATTTACATGGGCTGGGACCGTATTTTCGAGCACTAGGTCGCACCTACGACTCCCCAACTGCGGTACTCTACTGCATCTGCGCATCCGCTTCTAGGGACCAATCGTCGCACCTGCGATCCCAGCTGGTCAGGGCCAAAACCACTTCTTGGGCTCCATGAATGCTTATGCGGCACCGCACCTGTGGCCCAAAGTGCGCAGGTGCGATTACACCAGGTGCAACAGCTTCAGTAATTGCCTAAGTCCAAATTTAAACCTGTTAAGCATCTGAAATACACTCGAGGCCCCCGAGACCTCAACCAAATATACCAACAAGTCCTAAAACACCATACGAACTTAGTAGAGCCCTCAAACTACATCAAACAACGCTAAAATCATAAATCACCCTCCAATTCAAACTTAAAGAACTTGAAACTTTCAAACTTCTACCACCGATGCCGGAACCTATAAAACCACGTTCGAATGGCCTCAAATTTTGCACACAATTAATAATCAACCCCACAGACCTACTCCAACTTCCGAAATCAGATTCTAACCACGATATCAAAACTTCCACCACTAGTCCAAATCTCCAAAATTTGAATTTCTCCATTTCAAGCTTAAATGAGTTACGGACGTCTAAAATATAATCCGGACATACCCAAAATCACCCAACAGAGCTAACAGAATCGACGAAACTCCATTCCGGAGTTGTCTTTACTTAGTTCCAACTACACTCCAAATCCTATGACTTAAGCTTCCGTTTAGGGAACTAAATGTCCCAAAACACTCCAAAAACATGAACGAAGCCTCCCGACAAGTCACAATACCATAAATAGATATAGGGGAAGTAGTTAATTGGGGATCAGGGCTCTAACTCTAAAAATGAACGGCCGGGTCGTTACATACTTATTTACCTTGAAAAATAGTAATTACAATTAAATTTGATTTTGTGGTTCTAAAAATACGTGATTTATTTTAATGCTAATTGTTTGGCGATAGATGATAAGTGTGAGTTAAGAAAATGAGCTAAGAACTTGAGGACAATATGTTATGCAAACCTAATAGCCGTAGATCGGGGTCTCGAGCTGTCCTATGCTGGGCCTCGAAGTCGGGTTAAAGTGCCTGACTGGTGATGGTCGATGAAGAAATAACAGTTTTGAGGGCCTTAATGGTGGCTCCTTATGATCTATGATGAGTAATAAATGAAGAACAATCAATAAAACACAATAAATGTAAGCAATAAAATTAAAGGAGCAACAGTAGAATATGTTTTAAGTTTAAGAGCAGAGAATGTTCTTGTTCTTGTATTGAATATCATGTGTGCAAGAAATAACAAGTGTCCCATTTATATAGGCGGGGGAATCCTAACATGGTACATGTATAATTATTACAAAGAAACGTAGCTGTTACAACTACTTAATGGTCCTGTACGAACTTGTACTATTCTTACAGGCGTTGTCAGCTTTGATCATGTGCCTTGGGAATTTCCTGTTTGTCCATGATAGCCACCGATTTGCATTGCCCCAAGTTTGAGCATAGGGAACCCTTGGTGTCGAACCTCGAGCTGTGCCTCGATCCTTCTGGAGACGGGCTATGGAATATCATAATGATCATAAAATCGGACTCTCCGATTTTAGCCGTATACAGATAGTCCCCGCGTTTCTTAAAGTGAAAATGATAAGAAATGGTCTTGAATTCTTGCCTCTTTGATACTTCCATCATGACATCAGTTACGCTATATCAAGCGATTGATGTGATAAAAGGGTGTCTAAAGGTCTCATCCATACATCCCTTGAAAAGCCTTTGAATTGATTACAATGGTCGGCTATCCTTTGGCTTGCTCCAACGTACATGCTTGGCCTCTATAAATACTTCTTCTTTCGCCCCTTATTTTCCACTGTATAATCAAGCCTTCAAAAGAGTTCTTCTTACTTCTCTCTTGTGTTCTTTCTGTGATTACAATTTCTCTTCTCCTTTAAAATACTTTAACAAGAATGGAAAAGACTTCCACCTTTGTCCCTCAAGAAGATGTGCCTGCCTCTTATTCACGCTCGCCTAAGGGCAAGGCAACTGTACCCCTTCATCTTGATAAATGCATCCCAGGACCCTACAAAATGACCTTCGATTTCAAGGTCGACAAGCTTTCTTCGAAGCCGGGATGATGTGAGACCATGTCCCGATATATTAATTTTGTATCAAATGCCGAGAAGGTGAAGACTGACTGCCGCTGGGGGGACGCGGTGCTGGTCGAGATTCTTTCTCGGGGAGAGGACATAACGACATACAAGGCCGACTTCCTTAGTGTGTATACATATCCATTTACTCTTGGCCTGGTAGAACCATCCTCGCCTTCAATAGACCCCGTGATCCTCGACTTCTGCGAATGATATTGAGTGACTTTCAGCCAAATTCATCTGTCGTTTTGGCATATTATTTACATGATCAGATATTTTGCGAACATGATTAAGGGGATGCCCTTTACACTGGACCACTTGATCAGAATGTATTGTCTTCAACTCTTCCGTGGGGGCCTGATTAAGCTCCGATGTCGGGCCTCGAAAGCCTTTTTTTCTTGAACTGATGAGGTTAAGGACCAAGGGTGGATGAGCAGTTTTGTCCGAGTTAGGACCTCAGACCTAATTCTAGTGGAGAAGATGTTGTTTCCTAAAAGGTGGAACACGAAAGGTAAGTGGATACGCTAATTAAGTATTTTCTTTTCCTTTTGGATCAATTTCCTCATGAACTGACTTCCTCTGCTGATACAGCTACCGCGATGTACCTTGGCACGGTTAAGGATCTCTCAGGCTGGGTTACCCGGCTAGATTCAACTTGCCCATATATTGAGCGCGTGTGGAGCGACCTGTCTAGGGATCGATGGGAGTACAAGAACCATGGTGATCCCTCACTTCTGCTGTAATTGAATCTCTCAGAAGAACTATCACCGATTGTGCCCTCATTCCCTGTGTTTATATTTTGTATTTATGCATGTCTGGGAGAGGCCTCCTTGATGAGAGAAGCACCACCTGGGGAAAGAATACCCCTAAACCTGCCAAAGAGAAGAAAAAACGAAGGAAACCGTTGACTAAGCCTTCAAAATCCAAGAAGGCCAAAGTGGAAGATCCTAAGGCTGATTTAGCAGCCTTAACTCCAGAAGTATCGGGGAGTCCCCGAGCTGAAGGAGAGGAGAAAGATGATTCCTCGGTAGCACCCGAGGGAGGAGAAAACCTGACCGTTCCCCATATTGTTCAACCGGTGGCTTCTAAAACGAAACTTGATGTTGTTATTGTCCTACCTCGGGCTGAAGAGGCCTTCGAGGGTGTATCGGGTAATGTCCCTGAGCTGGTTGACGACCAAAATATTCCTCGAGTTGAGGTGCACTAGGTAGGTGGTTCGAAGGAGCCTAGTTCTGAAGCTCTCCAAAAACAAGAAACAACCTAGATTGATCCAGACGGGGTTAGTGAAGTGAGCGATTACCTCCGGGACCGGCTTTCCCTTCGAGGGAGATATAAGATGCCCAAAATGAAGAATTTTCCGGTATGGGGGCGCTCATTGGAGATAAAGATGTGTTTGAAATGATTTTTGCTACGCCGAGGAAAACCCTTGATGCCTCACTTATTTTCAGTAAGATCGATAGGCTCTGTGAGCAGGTAATTTTTTGTAAATTCTACTCGGCGCCCTGATCTTTGTCTTTCTAACTTTGTTTCTTTCACGGTTCCAGGCCAAGGTGCTTTATAATCAGACTTTTGCCAGGTTTCAAGCCAAGTTGACTCGCTACGAGGGTGAGTGCATGAAGCTTACCTCAGAAGCCGATGAGCTTAGAGCTTTTTTTACCAAGAAAGAAGAGGAATTCAGTTGCCTTCAAGATTGTTTTGAGGCGGCGTCCCGAGAGAGGACTTATCTAATTGAGCAGGTTATATAGTTTATGTTTGTTTTTGTCTACATGCTTACCTAACTTCAGTATTTTAACACCTTTGGGCTGATCTTTGCAGCTTGAGAAGAAACGCATCCTAATGAAGGACGAGCTCCGAACCCGAGACTCTGAAATTAGCGAACTCAAATGGTACGTGAGTGAGATAGCCTCTGAGAGAGATACCCTCCAAAGGAAGGTTGTCTTAGTCGTACATCAACTTCATGATGCGAGGGCGAAGAGTAATAAGTATAAAGATCTTCACACTGAGTTGGTTGTTGTGCTATATAGGGTTATGGCTGAAGCCGAGGAGCTTGTATCCTCGTACAAAGAGGATGTTGTTGCTACAAATGCTCAGGCCAGGAAGGTGTCCGAGGAGGCCGAGCTGCAATTGACCCGAGCTGTGGATCATGCCCGGTTAGAATCTCAGAGGCAGGCTCTTGAGGATATATATGCAGGGGCATCAATTTATCTGTCGAGATCGAGAGGGTGAAGACCCTAGAAGAGGAGGCTGTGGCCCTGCTTACTTCTTGAAGGTGAGTCGAGCAGTGGCTCGGAAGATGATGGAGATGAAAGCGAAATCCCCGAAGGGGAAGAGGCCGTTGAAGACCTGGGGGGCGTGACTAGAGGTGTTGAAGGCACAACCTTCGAGGGAGCCGTCGAAGGCACAACCCCGATGGTAGATTAGGGTTTTATTTGCTCTCTCCCTTGTAAGGGCTTTAGTCATAGTCCTTGTAAATGCACCCTTGTGAACTTTCAACATATATGTAAAAAGCCTTTCATTTTTCATCATTTCTCGTTTTTCCTTTGCTTTTTTGGAATAAACTATGACGCTTGTTGACAATTGGTCTGAAACTTTGGACCTTAAATTAAACCCTTAGGTTCTTGCTATTGCTGAGCGATTTGTAATGGTCAAAAGTTGACCGTTTGGGGCTTAGTCCCCAAGTCAATTTTTGACTTGAGTTCATCAACCTTTAGGTCTTAAAATCGGCCCTTAGGCTCTCACGCATTGGGTCGGTGTGACCTCTAATCGGCTCTGAGGCTCTTTTAAGTTGACCCTTAGGCTCTTACGCGTTGGGTTGGTACGACCTCTAACGTAGGCTAGCGCATAGGCTCTTACGCATTGGGTCGGTACGACCTCTGACATAGGCTAGCGCTTAGGCTCTTATGCGTTGGGTCGGTACAACCTCTAATATGGCTTTATTTTCGTTAAAGACTTTTTGAAGTTTTTGTGTTCGTCTGACTCTTCGACGGTTCGATGAGGACCTCGATTGTGAGCCGTTATGTATCAATAAATGAGCACCTTGGGAGATTTCACTCCATGGCTAAATTATTTCGAAGCCTTTTCATTGTTTGGAGCTGACATGATCGAAGCTCTTTTGCTTATGCCAAGGGTAGCTTGATTAACCAGTTCTTTTCGAAGTAATTGAAGGCCTGTGATTTTATGGTGATGTTCGGGCGTCCCCTAGTCACGTTAGTTTGGTTGGAGCCTTGTAATCGCAAACAGTGCATTTGGCCATAGCCTTTTAGTCCCCGAGTGAGGTAGCCTCGGTGTCTATATCGAGGGTATGTCTTTTTAGGGGTCTTACAAGTTTGAATATATAGCCTTGACTTTAAGATCAGGATTATGCCTTTTGTAAGGTCTTATAAATTTGAACATGCCTTACTTGAGGTCTTACAGATAGGTTGCTTGGCACAAGTATAATACATGTCTTACGTGAGGTCTTACGGATTTGGTATTGCCTTATGGAGGTCTTATGAGCTCAAGGTTGCCTTATGGAGGTCTTACACTGTTGATAATACCTTATGGAGTCTTACATTCTCTAGCATTGCCACATGGAGGGTTTTCGGGCTTGAGGTTGCCCGCTTGGGGTCTTATGGCCTCGAGTTTTTGATAGCTCGATGGGGTGACAATCGGCGATAGTCCCCGAGACATCGAATGTTTTTTTGCTCTGGAGATGAGCTCGAAGATTCCGGCCCGGAGGTCTTATGGCTTCGAGTTTTTGGTGTCAGTTTCCGAGTGTTCGAGAAATTCCTGGCCCTAAGGCTGTTTCTTGTGAAAATAGCAAACTTCTTTGTAGCGCAAAGTGTTTTGATGGAAAAAATATTCCTTTATTACTTGGCACAAGTATACATAGTTTTCACCATCGAGGGTTCGATTATTCTACGTAGACAAGGTTCATTTGACCGTTTGGCCCGATACATCATCTTCCTATCGAGACCCTCTTTGGCTTATTTTGATCTCTCTGATGAGGCGATATCTCGAGGGGTTGCCCCCCAGTATTCGAGGGTGATTGGAGAGAAGCCTTGAATACTTGTTAAGACCTCATTAGGTAGCATATAGATGTAGCTTCGTTAAAAACCTTGCAGGTAAAACCCTTTTTGGGATAAACTTCGATTGAAGGAAAAAAGTGCAATGCATGCTTTATAGCCCAAGGTCTTTGAGTCGGAGGATGTTTTGGTGTCTTCCATCGGACACCTTACTAGTAATAGCGTTTGACCATTGATATGTTCCAATTGCTTGGAAGCAGTTCGCCTTCCATGGTACCGAGCTTGTAGGACCCTTTGCCAATCACTCCGAGGACGCAGTACGGTCCTTTCTAGCTCGCGCCTAGCTTCCCTTCATTAGGGTTTCGAGTGTTTAGGGTGACTTTCCTTAGGACTAAGTCCCCGAATCTAAAATGTAGGAGATTTGTTCTCCTGTTATAGTACCTTTCGATTCTTTGTTTCTGGGCGGCCATTCAGGCCAGTGAAGCTTCTCGCTTTTCATCTAATAGTTCAAAGGCTGCAGTCATGGCCTCGTTGTTCGAGCTCTCGGTGGCATGTCGAAATTTGGTGCTTGTCTCTCCGACCTCGACCGATATTAAAACCTAGAAGCCATACATCAGAGAGAAAGGCATCTCTCCCATGCTCTATTTTGGAGTAGTTCGATATGCACATATCACCTCGGGCAACATTTCTCTCCATTTTCCTTTTGCATTTTCTAACTTATTTTTCAAGTTTTGAATGATGGTCTTGTTTGTTGACTCAGCCTCACCGTTTCCACATGGGTGGTAGGGTGGTGACAAGATCCTTTTGATTTTATGGTCCTCGAGGAACTTTGTTACTTTGCTTCAGATGAACTGCTTCCCATTATCACATGTTATCTCGGTGGGAATCCCGAATAGACACATGATATGGTCCCAGATGAAGTTAATGACTTATTTTTTTCTTATCTTCTCGAAGGCCTGCGCTTCCACCCATTTTGAGAAGTAGCCAGTCATAAATAAGATAAATCTAGCCTTACCTTATGCCGTTGGTAGGGGTCCGACGATGTCCATCCCCCACTTCATGAACGGCCATGGTGACAAGACTGAATGTAGTTTACCTTTCGGATTAAAGAATCTGCACTAACGTGATTTCCTCAGGTGCCCTCATGGATTTCTCGGAGCACATAATCAGTGTCCCTCGGTCCCAGATGATAGGGGCCCATCAAAGGTTCTTCTATATAGAGTTCCATTCTCGTCGATGTTGATACCCAATTTTTTATATATTTTTTTAATATGCAAAATACTTTCAAAATAGCATATGTATGCATATATAAATATGTCTAAATGTTTTATTACTTTTTCTAATTTTCAAAGATTTTTTAAATTAATTTATTACCCTATTTTATCCATAAAAATCCAATAATTATTCACCAAATTAATATTTTTTGTTATTCATTTATAAGACTCTCCTATTTATTCCAAAATATAGCTAATGAGATTTTTGCATATTTTTACAAATTTATTTAGTATTTTTAAAGCTAAATTGCATATAATTGCAATATTAGTCTCTTTTTAGATTTAATTACGTTTATGCCTATAAAAACTAGGTCCAATATTTTTAATTTGATAATTATATGCTATTAATCATTTTAGTACCTTTAATTTATTTTCAGAAATTATTTTACTATTTTTGTAAATCAAATAGGAAAAAATGGCTATTTAAATGTTAGCCCATTTTTCATTTCAGTTTTAGCTGGATTTGGCACCCCGGTTGGACACAATTTTAAACCCAATTACCATGAGCCAATCTCTGTCTGAACTGACCCGTGACCTAATTAAATAACCCGCCCGAATTCCCTTTTAATCCCAGCCGTTGATCGCCTAGATCAACGACTCATATCTACCCCTTCTTTTTTTAACCTGAACTAACCCCTAACCCTAATCATTTCTCACCTATAGCCGCCTTTGAATTCCCCCCTCTCCCAATTCTCTCTCAAACTCCCTCTCAAACCCTATCTGCCACCCTCAATTACCGCCTGAAAATCTGCCAAATCTATGGCCTCCGAAGCCATTGAAGGCCTGTATCTACCTCTCTTGGCTCCTACATGCTAGATTGCTATGGTTTCAAGGCCAGACTTCGAAGAAATTTGGTCCAGACCTTGGTGATTTCAGTTCTATGGTTGTCTCTGGGCACTTTTGACCTTACTCCGGCCAACCATGGCCATTGAAGCCTGACTCTCGACTTCTCTGTTTAAGATCGATGATTTTTAAAGCCTTTCTCACCATTTGGGGTTCTTCCAAAACCCTAGCCTTTGAGGTTCTTCCGATTTCTTTAGATTTGTTCTAGATCTATGTTTACTCTAAACTTCTAAATGTTTTTCTCAAGGTTTCTTTCAAAACTCTACCTCCAAAACCCCTTGTCTTTTCCAATTTAGGTTTTGTTAAAGTTGTTTTAAAGCTTTCTCTGATTTTTAACATGTTCTACTGTGTTTCTTTATGTTGTTCTTCTATTAGAGTTTGCATGTTAAAAGTCTTAGTTTATTTTGAGGTTTCTAAATCTACTTTTGTTAGTATTTGTCTGATTTATTCGTTTTCATCTCTAGAATTCGATTGATGGTGAAAACCCTAAAATATGGGGTGTAGTCGAGTTTTGAGGCTATTTGCTATGTGATTTACTTGGTTGTCATGCTCTGAATTCGATTGATTTCAAAACCCTAACTTCTTTGGACCTATTCGAGCTTCTAAGGTGCCTCATCTGTTGCTCGACTAGATTCGAAATCTTTTTGTTTCATCCTTTGTTTCTTTATGTGATTTTGACTTCCTTGAAACTAGACTACAGTTTTCAGAAAAGTCTTTTTACTTAACCCCTTTGCATGCCATTTGATACTCTCTCCTTTCTCTATTACTAAGTTACTAAGATTGACCTATATGACTACCATGTTTCGATAGTCCACTACTTACTGACTTCGTGATTGCATGACGCTTCTCTTTGTCCTAAATTCAGCCTTGCATGCCCAATACTTATGCACTCTTTTATATGCTGAATTTCCTTCTGAAATGATCTTCAATTTTGGACTGATTTCAAACCTCCTTGTGTAATTTTGATTGCATTCATGTGTTAAGTGATTGGCTCTTTCCTTGTTTTGCCTTACTGATTCCCCTGTTTCTTGGGTTGATTTGAAAACTTTCTTTAGACTTTCAATTCTCCCATTTCTGACTTGGTTTATTTGTTTATTCATGGAAACCCATGTCACTCTCCTTAAATTAGTGATTTTAAAATCCTTGACTCCCTATCTCTGGTTAATCAAATCGAACTCTTTTGGTGTCCTAATGCACCATAATCATTAGGTGGCGACTCTCCAAATTCATACCCAGTTCCCAAAAGGAATGAGTTGTCTCTCCAAATGTCAAAAACCCGATTTCCTCTTAGGAAAAAAAAGGGGCGCGACAACATGGCGACTCTGCTGGGGATCTTTAGGCTTTTCTATTTCAGACTATTATTGTGGATTTATACCTCTTTATGTGCAATTACTTGTTTATTTATTTTAAGCATTCAATTCCCTTTTCAACTGCAAAACTAACTTGTCTTCTTTGTTTCTTTCCTTACTATTGATTTAAATTATGAAACGGATGTATTTACCGCTTTCTTAACGCGAAAATACGTGCCAACATGCTTTTAATTATTGCATAATCATGCTTAACATCATATTCCACTCGTGCCAAACAAATACCATAGCAACGCTTATAATGAGTGGTTGCACTCTTCTGATATTGTCACCCCCTAAATATAGAAAAGGCATATTTGTAGTAAAACCAGTCGATCAACGGTGTAGTCGACGGTTCCGTGTCTTTTCCTCTTGAGTTATCTGCTCAAGGGTACCAGTCTAAAACCCCATAGAAACCTTACGCTGTTTAAACTGTGCATATATCATGGTCAATAGCCGAATCAGTTATGTTGTCCGCATAATGACTCTTTAAGATAGCCTTGTCCAAAGTCCACTGGGTTTCCATAAAACCCAAACGGACACTACCACGTTCTATGCATTAATTTGGAGAACTAAATATTTTTATGCCAATTGTTGATATTAAATAGCCGAGTCTGGTGGGTGTAAGGGCCTAACCTTATTTGTCTTGCAGGAATATAAGGCACGAGGTCCCCAGTTTTGGGATGATTAGTACGCCCCACTCTTGCTAGACTAGTGGACGAGTCTTCCATCAAATGACCAAATCAATGAGTGGAAAGAGAGGGTCGCCAAAGTTAGCGAAAAGTTGGAATATCTGGAATACAGTCTGCTGGAATTGGAAGGAAAAGTGAGGAAGAGAGTTACCGACTGCCAGAACGCTGAGGGAAACGAAGGAGAATACCTGGCAAAGACATTTTTACCAGTGAACCTACGCGAGTTGGAGGATTTGATGAACGAGAGCATTCAACCTGAGGAAGGTCCTACTGGGATCAAGTAGATAAGAATTTACTTTTTTGCTTTATGAAATGTAATAAGGCCAATGACCATTAATGACATTTTATTTCTTGTTATTTAGTGTCGATTTGGGATCCGTCTACTTTTATCAATAAAATGAGGCATTTAGCATTTTAAGTTCATTTAATCAATTTGTCGCTAGGCCTACCTCGGGTACAAAGAGGTCCCCCAAATTAGGACACAATTTACATTCTTGCGCTATGTTCTTAAATATCGCAACATTTTCTTATAATCCTCACTAACTTGGTTACCTTTTTGTTTTACTTTTTGTTTTATTATTCCCCTCCCCAATGGTTAGTTCGTGCACTCTGGAAGCATCATCTTATTCCACGAGATCCAGGGGCCCTCCACCCACTCCTCCTCTTAGTCCTGTCAAAAACAAGAACAAAGGCAAACTGGAAGATTTGAACAACGTCAGAAGGGAGAATGCAACTGAACGGGTAGAGGCCACTAATGATCATGGTACTCAGGTTCCTAAGGAAAATGTATCCCAACTTGAACAGAAATTGTTGAAATTCCAAGAAGAGCTCGATCAGGTTCAGAATCTGGCAAGCTTGTCATTTTCCCTCAGCACCCCGGATATCACCTTTCCCAATACTCAATACCCTACACCACCTCAAACATCCCAAAGCAATAGAATAATCTCGCTCCCCACACTGTTCCACCAAAGACCCAATGCAATACTTGTCATACCCCAAATAACACTCCGCTACTCATCCCAGATCTCCAAAACTCCATAAATGACCACTTTCACACTGACCATAACACTCCCATCTACGTGGAGACCACACCACGCTCCACCCAACCCATCTCAAGCACACCCGAGTCTGACGATAAAAACTTGCTCATCAGGAACCTGGCTGAGGAACTTAAAAAATTGACTAGCCAGATTCAAGGCGTTGAAGGAAGTAAGGGAATTGAGGGGCTGAACTATGAGGATCTTTGCATACAACCCGATGTCAAATGGCCCGAGGGGTACAAACTTCCTAAGTTCGAGATGTTTGATGGTATAGGGGATCCAAGAGTACATATGAGAACATACTGTGACAAGCTGGTTGGAGTAGGGAAAGACGAGAGAATCTGCATGAAGCTTTTCATGAGGAGTCTGAAAGGAGATGCTCTATCTTGGTACATTAGCCAAGATCCGAAGAAGTGGTCAAGTTGGGTAGGCATGGTGTCCGATTTTATGAATAGGTTCGGGTTCAACATGGAGAATGCACCGGATGTGTTCTACATTCAGAATCTAAAGAAGAAACCTACAGAAACGTTTTGCGAGTATGCTACTAACTGGAGGTTTGAATCTTCTAAGGTTAGACCTGCCTTAGAAGAGGAACAGATGAACAAATTCTTTGTCCGGGCTTAAAACCCGTAGTATTATGAAAGGCTGATGATGATTGAGAGCCACAAATTTTCTAACATTATCAAGCTTGGTGAAAGGATCGAAGAGGGTATCAAAAGCGGTATGGTTACGAACTTTGAGGCCTTGCAAGCTACAAATAAGGCCTTACAGTCCAGTGGTGTGTCCAAGAAAAGGGATGTAGGAGCCGTAATGGTGGCACAGAGAACCAAATCTCCCATCAAATACCAAACCTATCCAATGCCTCTACTCACATATCAGCCTACTCTAAACTACCAAGAACCTTCACCCTCTTACCAAACTCCACCACCCACTTATCAATCATCTCCACCACCCAAATATCAGCCTACTTCACCTAGATATTCCCAACCCGCACATGTTTACCAAGCCTACAATGCTCAACCATCCCACTATCAGTCACCTCCTACACGCCAAAACTTCGCTAGAGCTCGACCTAATTTTGACCGTAGACCTCCTAAACAATATACAACCATTGCCGAACCCATTGACTAATTATACGAGAGACTCAAAGCTGCTGGTTATGTCACCCCTATCCCTGCTATAACTTCTGAGAACCCTTCTCAGTGGGTTAATCCAAACAAATCATGTGCATACCATTCCGGCATGAAAGGACACACAATCGATGAATGTCGTTATCTAAAAGACAAGATCCAGGCTCTGATTAACAACAAAATTATTGTGGCAAAGGAACCCACTCCGAATGTTCGCAACAACCCTCTACCATACCATAAGGGTGGAGGCGTTCACATGATTGAAATAGAAGATGATTGGGATCCCGAGGGGTCTATCGGGTTGATCACAGAAGGTGATGACCCAAAGAAGCCAATAGTTACTCTTAATCTGATCGTGGTCTAGATTCAACCCTCAGGGAACACCGAGGTAAATATGGCCGTGCCACTTGAGTTTGAAATAATACCATGTGCAAAGACACCAGCGCCAATTGAGGTCGAATTCGTGTCTCCAGCAAATGCACCTACGCCATTCGAAGTTGTCGTTTTTCCACCCAAGGCCCATGCTCCATTCAAAGTAAAGATAGCCATGCCAATCCTAGTGGTGATGTCGACCATGACACCATTCCACACAAAGGTTATACCATGGGACAATACAACTAGGGCAAGGAGGAAAGGCAAGGTTAGGTTCGAGGAAACTGTTGCCGCACATGGTATGACGAGAACTTGTAGGATCTATACCCCAGAACACCTAGCTAAGTAAAACAAGCAGGCCTCCAATCGATCGCCCATCATTGAGACGGGTCCAGACGATCTTTGGAGAATAGTACAGGCCAAGGAATACTTAGTCATCGACCAGTTTAACAACACACCGGCGCAGATCTCCATATTTGCTTTGCAACAAAATTCTGAGGCACACAAGAATGTTTTGTTGAAGGTGTTGAGTGAAGCATACGTGCCAAGTAACATCACTAGCGGGGAAATGACCAACATGGTCAGACAGGTACTGGAAAGTCACAAAATTACTTTTCATGAAGATGAGCTACCACCTAAAGGGTTGGGACACAACAAAGCACTGCACATCACTGTGCAATGCGAGGACTACTTCATCACCAGGATCCTGATCGATGAGGGTTCCAGTCTCAACATTTTTCCACTGGTAACACTCAAGAAGTTGGGTAAGGGACTACACGAGATAAAGGATGAAGCCATCAATGTGAAAGCTTTCGATGGTTCCCAAAGGTCTACCATTGGGGAGATTAGTTTGTGTTTGCAGATGTGGCCAACTTGGTTTGATGTTGATTTCCAGGTGATAGATGTACCGACATCTTACAATCTACTGTTGGGACGGCCATGGATTCATGCTGCCGGAGTCGTAGCATCTACACTGAATCAAGCAGTAAAGTTTGAATGGAATCACCAGGAAGTGATCATTCACGGTGATGGTATCAATCCTATATACAGTCGCCAGACTATTCCATCAATCGATGGGAGAAAGAAGTTGGGAGGAGAGACTTACCATCACATCGAACAGGTAAATGCTGTTGACAAAAACAAATTGTGGGATAACAAGATTGAGAGTATACTGAATTGGAGTGGGTACAAACCTGGCAATGGGCTCGGCAAGAACCTCCAAGGAATCTCTAAGCCCATAAAGCTCAAGAAGCATGGCACTACTTTCGGTCTGGGATATGAGTACACTTGGGAGGAATTCAACAACTGGTTGCCACCATCGCGCGGTCCTTACTATACACTGGAGCATCCAATACCACATTTGGAGCAGGCTTTCCAACCGGCCGATGTTATCTATGGGTCAGAAGAAAAGGAAGCACTGACACCTGTGAAAAACTTGTTCTTAGAGGACAATGTCATGGATTGTTGTGTTGTTCTCGAGGAGGAGGGGGAGGAAGGTCCTTCCGTACAGGCTGTAAGCAGAGGAGCACGCGTCAATAAGTGGACCATCAGAACAACCAAGGCCCAATGAGCCTCAGGGCAGCAAGGCTAAAACAAGCACTGTTTTGATTTACTAAAAGATTTTTATTTTTTGCATGTTTTCAATTCCTGCAATAAGATCTCCAGTGTTCAAAGAAATTATTATGCAATTTATCAAAGCATTTTGACTTTTCTTATGACTCAACACTTATTACTATTGTTTTCTTTCATTACTTTACTTATACAACATTACTATTACTTATCTTGATGAACTGATGACTGTGATATGCAATGAGACAACGCAACAAACGGACATAGATTCAGAGGAAGGTGACATACCAGAAGAGATTGTTAAAGAAGTAGAGAATTTTGAGAACAGACCTTAGTCCAACCTGGATGAAACAGAAGTTGTTAACCTGAGAGATGCAGAAAACGTCAAAGGAACACGAATCAGCATCCACTTATCACCGTCAGAAAAGAAGGAATACACGGAATTTCTAAGGGAATTTGAGGACATATTTGCCTGGTCATATGATGACATGACTGGTCTAAGTACGTCTATAGTGGCTCACAAATTGCCAACTGATCCGACATATCTACCGGTAAAGCAAAAGCTTAGAAAGTTCAAGCCTGATATGAGTCTGAAAATCAAGGAAGAAGTCACTAAGCAGGTCAAAGCTAAGGTTCTCAGGGTAGTAGAATACCCGACGTGGTTAGCCAACATCGTGCATGTACCAAAGAATGATGGGAAGGTCAGAGTTTGTGTCGACTACCGGGATCTCAACCGGGCCAGTCCGAAAGACGACTTCCCCTTGCCAAACATACATATCCTGATTGACAATTATGCCAAGCATAAGTTGCAATCATTTGTAGATTTTTCGCCGGGTATCATCAGCTCTGGATGGATGAAGAAAATGCTGAGAAAGCGGCTTTCATTACGACGTGGGGAATGTACTGTTACAGGATGATGTCGTTTGGGTTAAAGAATGCAGGGGCCACCTACATGAGGGCCATGACCACCATTTTCCACGATATGATACACAAGGAGATTGTGGTATATATAGATGATGTCATCATCAAGTCCAAGAGAGCCACTCATCACATGGAAGATTTGAGGAAATTTTTCAATAGATTGTGAAGCTACAACCTGAAACTGAATCCCGCAAAATGTGCATTTGGGGTTCCTGCCGGAAAGCTACTTGGGTTTATTATGAGTTGCCGAGGAATAGAACTAGATCCATCGAAGGTCAAAACTATTCAAGAATTGTCGTTGCCAAAAAACAAGAAGGGCGTGATGAGTTTCTTGGGGAAGCTCAATTACATTAACCGGTTCATATCACAGTCTACAGTTATCTGTGAGCCAATATTTAAGATGTTAAAGAAAGACGCCGCTACCAAATGGACTGATGACTGCCAAAAAGCTTTCGACAGAATCAAGGAGTACCTGTCGACACCACCAGTTTTGGTCCCGCCCGAGCCAGGTAGACCTCTATTACTTTACCTTGCAGTATTGGATAGAGCTTTCAGTTGCGTTCTGGGGTAGCATGATGAGATAGGGAGGAAGGAGCAGGCCATCTATTATCTCAGTAAGAAGTTCACCCCATACGAGGCTCGTTATTCTCTAGAACACACCTGTCGTGATTTGACTTGGGTAGCTCAGAAGCTGAGGCACTACTTCTGTGCTTACACTACATATCTTATATCAAGGATGGATCCTTTGAAGTACATCTTTCAGAAGCCCATGCCCACTGGCAAGCTAGCCAAGTGGAAAATCCTATTGAGTGAATTTGACATTGTTTACATGACTCAGAAGGCAATCAAGGGACAGACACTAGCAGATCACCTTGCTAAAAATCCCATGGACGGAGAATACGAACCCCTAAAAATGTATTTTCCCGACGAAGAGGTATCGTTCATTAGAGAATACATTGCAGAATCATATGATGGTTGGAGAATGTTTTTCAATGGAGTAGTAAATTTCAAAGGAGTTGGCATAGGAGCAGTCCTAGTATTGGAAACCGGTCAACATTACTCGATGCCTGCCAAACTGAGATTCCTGTGCACCAACAACATGGCCGAATACAAAGCTTGCATCTTAGGGCTCAAGATGGCCATCAACATGAACATTCAAGAATTGCTAATGATTGGAGATTCCTTGCTTATACATCAGGTACGAGAAGAATGGGCAATCAAGAACTCTAATATACTCATGTATCTGTATCATATATAGGAATTGAGAAAGAGGTTTATAAAGAGAGAATTCCAGCATGTTCATAGAATCCAGAATGATTTTGTCGATGCATTGGCTACCTTGTCATCCATGATACAACATCTAGACAAGAACTTCATTGATCCCATTCCAATAAAGATCCATGATCAGCCAGCTTATTGTGCCCATGTTAAAGAAGAAGCAGATGGAAAGCCTTGGTTTCATGACATCAAGAAATATTTGGCAAGGGGAGAATACCCGGAACTTGCGAATCCTACTCAGAAACGCACCCTTCGAAGGTTGTCCAACAATTTCTTCCATAGCGGAGGAATCTTGTATAGGAGAACTCCTGATTTGGGATTGCTAAGGTGTGTGGACGCAAACGAAGCATCCAGGCTACTAGAGGAAATTCACGTTGGGACCTGTGGTCCACATATAAATGGCTTTGTCTTAGAAAAGAAGATACTCCGAGTTGGTTACTTTTGGATGACTATGGAAACGGACTGCATCCAGTATGTCCGAAAATGCCACCACTACCAGATACATGCAGACATGATAAAGGTACCTCCAAACAAGCTTAATGCAACAAGCTCACCATGGTCGTTCGCCGCTTGGGCAATAGATGTTATTGGACCAATCAAGCATGCCGCCTCCAACGGGCACAAGTTTATCCTAGTAGCAATCGACTATTTCACCAAATGGGTTGAAGCAGCATCATACAGAGCAGTGACTAAGAAAGTCGTGGTAGACTTTGTCCGCAACCGCATCGTTTTTCGATTCAGGATTCCAGAATCAATCATTACCGATAATGGCTCAAACCTCAACAGTGACTTGATGAAAGCCATTGTGAAACTTTCAAGATCAGACATAAGAATTCTACAGCCTACAGACCTCAGATGAACGGAGCCGTAGAGGCGCCAACAAGAATATCAAGAAGATATTGAGGAAAATGATAGATAACATAAACAGTGTCACAAGAAGTTGTCATTTGCTCTATTGGGGTATCGCACCATAGTCCGCACATCAACTAGGGCAACCCCCTATATGCTGGTTTATGGTACAAAAGCCGTCATTCCCGCCGAAGTAGAAATTCCTTCCCTAAGGATCATAGAGGAAACTGAGCTCGACGACGCAGAGTGGGTGAAAAGTCGTTAAGAGCAACTAGCCCTTATAGATGAGAAAAAATAAATGCAGTTTGTCATGGTCAACTTTATCAGAACAGAATGTCCAAAGCCTTCATCAAAAGAGTCAAGCCGAGACAGTTCACACCGGGGCAACTGGTGTTAAAGAAGATTTTCCCGCATCAAGATGAAGCAAAAGGGAAGTTCTCTCCCAACTGGTAGGGTCCGTACATGGTTCAACGGGTCCTGAGAGAAGGAGCCCTCATACTTGAAGAAATGGACAGAGAAGTCCAGCCGAAGCCGATCAACTCAAATGCAGTCAAGCGTTACTATGTGTAATTTTATGCTTTACTATATGAGGTAAATTGAACTACGCCTGACCTGATTCCCGTTTAAGAGGGGATACGTAGGCAGCACTATGGGTTCGGTCACAATTCAATAAAATTTCCATTTTCCCCCGTAATTGGAAACTAGGGCAGATTTTTTAGGAGGACCCTCAAAATTCCGAAGTTGATTTCAGCCAATCATCGCAATCAACAGTCAAAAACATCAAACCATTAAACTGGGGCAGAATTTTGAGGAGGGCCCTCAAAATGCCGTAGCAAGAGAGGTTGCAATGTCCTGAACCACATCACAGTTATTTAAAAAATTATTATTACTATGTCATATTTTTACTAAATCATGCATGTCTATTACTGAAATTGCCTTGTTTAGCAACGCTACCCCAATGATACATACAGTATCACCAGTTCAAAGCCGAGCAGGTCAAGCAGAGCCAGTGGGGGATACGAACTAACCACCCTTTTTTTTTACAAAACTCACGATTTTTTGGATGCAGGCACTTGAATTGCAAAATCATCGAATATACTATACACTCACAAGACAAACACTGTTCAGGAATACAACTCTCAGAACTATTGCACTTACTCATAGTTGTTATCCGTACACAACAGTGTCCCCAACAGGCACAATATCCCCAACAGTTACAATATCGCAATATGCTATCAGCTAAGAAAGTTCTATTACCATTTGCTATCTTATTTTTGCATAAGGCTACTATTCTGTCTTCCAAGGTTAAGCTCTACCTCCATCTGCGTTCTTGCATTGCATAAGGCTGCCATTCTGACTATAGAGACTAAGCTCTATCCCCATCTGCATTCTTGCATTGCATAAGTCTACCATTCTGCCTTCCGAGACTAAGCGTTGTCTCCATCTGCATTTCTGCATTGCATAAGGATACCATTCTGCCTTCCGAGACTAAGCTTTGTCTCCATCTACATTCTTGCATTGCATAAGGCTACCATTCTGCCTTCCGAGACTAAGCGTTGTCTCCATCTGAATTTTTACATTGCATAAGGCTACCATTCTGCCTTCCGAGACTAAGCGTTGTCTCCATCTGAATTTTTACATTGCATAAGGCTACCATTCTGCCATCCGAAGGCATCATTGTTCGTAGGAACCATTTTCATAGCCCGAGAACACCATGCCATGGCCTGATGACCCCTTTTTATCTTTTTCATATCATTATTCAAAGGCATCATGGTTCGGAGGCATCATTCTCATAGCCCAAGAGCGTCATTTCATGGCCTGCGAATCCTTTATTATATGCCTCATGGCCTAGGACATCATGGTCTAAGGATATCATCTTAACTGCCCAAAGACAACCTTCATGGTCCGACGGAAATTTGCATCATGCTTAAATTACGCACCATATATGTTTGTATTGCTTATTTGCAGGAAATCTAGTGAGCAACGGCCATCTTGGTAGGAGCCATCCCGCTCCGGTTCCCGCAACCCTATCAGACTTCAACCATTCACCCTGTCGTTAACATTGCGTCCGCTCTTGAAAAGTCTCCATTGGCATACTCTACCGACGGATCCTGAACTACATATAGTCTGATTCCTGTAAGACTAGGGATATGTGGGAAGCTCAGAAGCCAGAGCACAGCCTAAGTCTCCTCGAACCATTTCATTCGGTCAAAATTAGCCATCATGTCTTTACCCGACAACTCTTTCATCCTTCCCAGGTAAAGAGGGGCAGTTGTTGATACCCAATTTTTCCCTATATATTTTTAATATGCAAAATACTTTCAAAATAGCATATGTATACATATATAAGTATGTTCAAATGTTTTATTATTTTTTCTAATTTTCAAAGATTTTTTAAATTAATTTACTGCCCTATTGTATCCATAAAACCCCAATAATTATTCCCCAAATTATTATTTTTGGTGATTCATTTATAGGACTCTCCTAGTTATGTCAAAATATAGC